>NC_090447.1:628756760-629056760 GCF_031143425.1 Pleurodeles waltl
GGTGAGTGTGGTCATTTATATGTCTTGGGAGGAGGGGGTAAGAGGTGCTGGGAGATGCCATGCTAGATGGGTGACTGTCTGTTGGGGTGGTGTCTGCAGGTATGGATGATGTGCTGGATGTGGGTGTGTCAGTGGTTGTGGTGGCTGCAGATGTGGTGACTGGGGTGGATGTCTGAGGGTCTGCTATTGTGCTGACTGTGGGTAGGATATGAGCTGTGGCTGGATCGGTGAATGTTGGCATGGTGTCTGCAAGTGTGTCTGGTGTAGTGTTTGTGAAGGTGGGGGAGGGAGTCTCTGCAGGTAGTGGACGTTGGTGTGTCCGCAGGTGGGTGTTATTTGTATGCATGCCAGAGTTGGGATCTTGTGGTGCTTGTGTTTCTCAGCTGTAGCCTTGGATGTTAAGGTATGTGCATTTTTGTCTGTCTGTGTGCTTTGGCTGGGTTTGGGAAGAGGGGTTTGGGCTTGGGAAGAGGTAGGTGGATGGGGACGGAGACAAAGAGTGACTGGCTGTGGTCAGTGTGGAGGCCAGAGCTTGAAAGGATCTCTGTAGGCCAGCCAGTGCACCGTGAATGCTTTCCAGGAATGCATTGCTCTGCTGCACTTGAGCTGCCAGACCCTGGATGGCATTCATAATGGTGGACTGACCCAGAGAGATGGACCTCTGGAGGTCACTAGCCTCCTCACTGAGGGCAGCAGGGCTGCCTAGGGCAGGTGCAGAGGTGCCTATGGCAAAGTGACGCCCACCCTCTTGGGTGAGAGGATACGGACAACTGAGTGTGGAGGTGCCGGGAGGGCAGTTGTAGTAAGGAGGGTGGTGGACAAAGAAGATACTAGGGTGGTACCAGTAGGGTCCGCCACCACCAGGGAGTGTCCACTGGAGGAGGATTCTGAAGATGATGGTGAAGATCCGGTCTCCCCCGTTGGCACTCCCTTTGCACTTTGTGCCTCTGGGTCCCTCACAGTCGCTGATAGCAGCAATCTGGGTCTCGTGGCCTGAAGCATACCCACTTACCTGTTCCCTGTCTCCTTCATCTGCCGATAGCGATGCACACAAATAGAGAGAGGGAGGGAGGAAGGGAAGGAGATAGAGTGAGAGGGAGAAAGAAGGTTAACACATGCCTTACATACACACATTTAGACATCACATCTGTAGCAATACATCTCCTGGCTAGGCTATCTCTGGTGCCAATACACATCCTACACCATGTCACAACATGTCACTACTACCCACCACTACCTGTATGGCAAGCCTCACACCCACATCTAAATCCAAGTAAGTCAGCATGACTGGAGTCATCCACATGATCACCACCTAAGCCATGTTTGCATGCACATCATGCCCTGGCTGAAGTACAAATGACTACCAGAATCCTCATCATACCTCTCCATAATCCTATTACCTATTGGAAGTGCTGGTGACTGAACAAAACACAGCAGGCCTGTACAGTTACAACACCTGATCAGTCCATGTCCTTTGTAAAGTTCCATGATAGTGAAGACTACTCCACTCACACACCACACAGCACCTGCCTGTCACACAACATGGCTGACTTAACACTCTATACAGAAAAAAACTGTAGTGAACTGATAGCTGATGTAGCCACTACAAGTTGGACACCCATACAAGTAACATCTGATATGTAGAATACAATTCAGGGGCAGAGGCATGTGATAAGTTTGACGCAATCACAGAGGAAGATCTGCAGACACCAAACACATATATACTACTACTATTCTTACAATTAAGTGCCTCTACAGTGGCCCAGATGATGTTACATTACACATCCATACACAATCACTGAGTGCACTGTCACAACTGATGAACTTCAGGAACACACATATGACATCATGTTCCACAGACAATTCCACCAGACAGGAAGTTTCAATAGTCAGACTTCACAACATGATAACACCACTATTCCAGACGTGATAACCTGTAACTAAGTCCAGACAACACACATGGCAGATGGAAAATACACGTAAGCATTGTGCACACAAGGACCAACACGACTGCCATAGCACTGACAACAGATCCCACACAGGGCAGCTACACGAAAGAAGGGACAACAAATATTTCACATCAACATCTCATGAGTCAAACAATACCGAATCCTGTCAAATCACCCACTTCAGCCAGGCCAAGGGTATCAGTCATTGTCCCACTCCACTGTAATTGCTAGGGCATTGGCATACATGGCATTTACATTACATATTGTCAAAGGCGAGGCCTGTCTAGGCGCTTACCACCTTTAGAACTATCCCATTGGGTTCAAGGTCATATCCGCACAAGTGTAGCACAATGAAATGCATGATGATTGCAATCATACCAAATCAAACACACAAATTAATTAATCCTACTGTTGCAACCTTCACATTTCCCATAGATAGAAGATGAACATAATATGAAAATACAACTACCAAGCCATAAGTTAAGTCCTATACAGGCCAAGTCTGTGGTTGAATTGGAATGGCTGCCTTACATTGATTCCACACTAGTAACAGTACTTGAGGTCTGTAGTCCCTGTGCAAAAACGAGCCACCCATTTGCAAATATTGGTGAGTAATACCAATTGGAGTGGACTTTCACCTTAGAGCCACTAATGCTCAAATGCTGATGGATGGACCAGGTCATGAGCAATGGATAGGGTGAAACACAAGCTCACATCCATTAGAAAAGGCAGGATGGAGTCGCACATGTGCCAATGTCATTTGACCATCACCACATGCAGACATGAAGATGTCTTGATATAGGAGATGTACATCCACTGACAGCAAACCATGAAGACACATCTACAACTACTAGTCAGGCTAGGTGGGTACTACCCATATCTACTAGTCCACATACATGTTGGACAAACTACATTGTCATAGAAGCTACAGTGAGGCACCTAACACCATACAACCAGAGCCAAGTCCCAGGATACAGTCAGTACTCACCCCCTTGTGGCTGCTGTACTGCCACTGCCAAAATGCAGCCTATAGGAGGGTCAGGGTCCGACGGGCACCCCTCCCTCTTTGGGAGGACATCTCCAGCTGGGCCTCCACGGTCTTCCAGGCCCAGAGTCTCAGGTCCTCCCACTGCTTGCGACAATGGGTGCTCCACTGGCTGTGGATCCCCAGGGTCCGCACTTGCTTGGCCATGGCAGGCAAGATCCCTTTCTTCTGATGGGCGTTCACCTGCATGGATGACATAGACAGAATGAGAAAGTCATGTACACTGGCACCATAAAAACAGCAGTGGGCAATATACATCTGTCTCATCAGGGACCCACACATACCCATCCTCTCCGCTCACACGCCTTCACTCTATGCCCTCAGCTTGCATATACTCCCTCACCGGTTCACTTGCACAATTCACCATCACGCGCAACCCCTATCACACATGACTATGGCATTGGACTCACCTGCTCCTCTGGTGTCCCATATAGCTGTTCATGCAGAGGTAGGACCTCCTCCACAAGCTTCTCCAGCTCTCCTGGGGTGAAGGCTAGGGCCCTATCACCTGCAGGACGTGTCATGATGGCTCCCAGAAACAGTACACATCAGCTCAGATCTTGGAGTTCTTGCTAGCAACATTGTGAGGAGTCAAGTGAAAAACGCTGCAGAAAATGTCGGTCATGGCTGCCACGTACAGGACTGTCACCATCAGCAGTCATCACCACTGGCCGCAGTCCGCCACAGGCACCAATGTGAACCAATGACAAGTTGCACAGCGGTTGCAAACACCTACATCCATGAAGACATCCGCCGGCAGACTTAGGTCACTTCTAACTGTCCACTTCAACAGGACAGACAGCTGCCATTTAGTGCACCTATAAACGATGGATGTCCCAAAATAAGTGAGCCATACACATGATCGCCCACATTGCAGCGTATGCCTATGATTGGCATCATGGTAATGCAAACAATTGTGACATTCGTGACACAATGACATGATGTCGCATTATATATGATGATGATGATGACCATGGTAGTTATAGTATATGTGAGCAGTGCTACGCATGCCCTACAGTGTTAGGAATGTGTTATTTTAAAGTGCTGCTTACATTTGTCAATTCTTTACTCAATGTACAAACTAGATACCCTGCCATGAGGAAAATGAGACAACCACCAGTGTACCGTCCCCTAGTTGACCTTACAACCATGAAGGACAGGTATGTAATCCAGACCTATCATCTGAATCATCATACCATTATGGATCCATGTACACAGTTGGAGCCAGATATCTTGCCAGCCATGCGCAATCCCTATTGCATCCCTCCCACAGTACAAGTTTTGTCAGTACTACACTTCCTTGCCACAGGCTTCTTTCAGAATACAGTGGGCTTAACTGCAGGGATGTCTAAGCCCATGTTCAGTCTGGTGTTGAAGGATCTACTGTGTGCTTTGTTAAAGCACCTGCATAGCTACATCAGGTTCCTCCAACGTGCAGACTTGGACTATGTGAAGGCAGACTTTTATGAGACACATTCCTCATGTCGTAGGGACCATTGATGGCACTCATATAGCCCTGGTCCCTCTCAGTGCCAGTGAACAGGTGTATAGGAACAGAAAGAACTACCACTCAATAAGTGCTCAGGTGTTGTGTCTGGAAGACCAGTACATCTCACAAGTCACAGCCAAATATCCTGGATCTGTGCATAACTCCTACATTTTGAGGAACAGCAGTGTCCCACACATGATTGCATGACTAGACACAGAGAGGGCCTGGATCCTTGGTATGTATCCATTATAAGGGGTTTTATTATTATGGCATCTGACATCATTCTCTCCCCTGTCCAGCGGGAAAGTTGGAATGACCCCCGCGGTCTTTTGACCGCGGTGCGGTCATTCGGCGGTAACCGCATGGCAGGCGGCGACCGCCGCCCGCCGCGGTCAGAATGACCGCCCAAATGTCCTGTCTGTGCATGTTGTGCTTGTGCATGGAGTCTGCCATCTTACATTCCATTCCACGGTGAGTCAATTTCAGGGTTGGATATCTGGATACGTGTGCATTTGGATTAGTCACAGAGCTGTAGTTGTGTTGAGCCTTGTTTTCCATTGTGGTGTGTCATTGCACTGTTGTAATTACCAGGTAGTGGTCCTCTGTCGTACCATCTAGTGGGTGTAGGTAGTACAAAAGTAATACATGTATGGGATGTGAGGTGATGTGCACATTTCAGGTTTTCAAGAAGATGAGTTAGGGCATTGTGGGAGCCGTAGTAATAGTATTTGCCAATGCTATCCGTGCCTTTGGAAAGGGCTGTGTGGGCAGTTGATCTTGGTGGAGGTGTGGAATGCAGGAGTGGGCATTATGTGAATAGGTGGGAGGTTCAGTGAGACATACATTGAATTGGGGAGTATTTGGGTGGTCAGGAAGCATGCAGGCCATAACAATTGTGTGACATGGAAGTTGTGGGCACTTACCAGAGTCCAGTCTGGCTGATCCAGTCAGGCCTTTGGGATGCAGAATGTCCAAGACTTCTCCTCCCAAGATGTGAACTGTGAGGGAGGGGGGGGTCCTCCACCAGTCTTGTGAATGGCGATCTGGTGTCATGATGCCATGGAATATACCTTCCCTCGTAGGTCATTCCACTGCTTCCTGATGTCCTCCCTTGTGCCTACTGAGTTGACCCTGCCGACTATTCTCTGCCACAACTCTATTTTCCTGGCAATAGAGGTTTGCTGGACCTATGCTCCAAACAGTTGTGGCTCTACCCTGACAATTTCATCCATCATGACCCTCAAGTTCTCGTCTGTGAATCTTGGGTGCTTTTGTGGGGACATGGTAGTGTTTGCATTGAAGAGGGGTTGTGTGTAAGGGTGCAGTGTTGGATGATTGAAGGGGCTGTGGGTGGTGTGTTGTGAGTGTTGGATGCTTGTGATATTTGTGTGTGCTTGTTATGTATGTATTGTGCTGGTAGTGCAATTGTGTGGTGCATGCTGAGTGAGATGTGTATGTGTGCCTACAGTGTATAGGTACTATATTAGTGAATGTGCCTGCTCTCTGTAGCTCTATATGTGGTATTAGTTGCAAACAATTGTGGGGTGTGTGGGAATGTGTTATATGGTGCTGTGAAAAGGTGTGTCTGGTGTGTGTATGTGTGTCAGGTGTGGGGTATTCAAACTGTTCAATGTGGTGTTATGTTCTAACAGGAGTGTGTACTGAGGGCGGTGGTTCAGACCACCAATTGTTTTCCACCATTGAAGCCTTCCCAGTGTGACTCTTTATACAGCGGTTGGCTGCCAAATAACCACCAAAGTTTTGTGATTTGGAGACAACTCTGACTGTACACTCACCTCTCCTCTCTCAAGCCATTCTTTGATATATCATATGTAAAAAAAATAAAAAAAATTTTTTAAACACTTCATACTATGATTTCGAATTTTGTTGGGGTTAATATAACCCCTGGAATATACGGGAATAATTTCAGATGCAGATTGGGATCTCCCCAATTTGAGGGTAATCATTTTGTAGTCACTACTTTATATTTGAATGGATTGATGAATTAAGTTTCAATGTAGTTTGCAGCCACTTCTGTGTCAGAAGGACAGTGGGGAAAACATGTAAATGGGTCCCTGTAAGAGTATAACTCTCTTACTATTGAAAAAGTAAATACAATTTAAAAAATGCTTACATCTTGTAATGGTAAGAGGACATTCAGAAAAAGTATGTAAATTCTACAATAGGGTACATACTTTCCCTTATGGGTTCATCTAGACATTCAGGGGCATATTTATACTCCGTTTGCGCCAAATTTGCGTCGTTTTTTTCGACGCAAATTAGACGCAAAACTAACTCCATATTTATACTTTGGCGTTAGACGCGTCTAGCGCCAAAGTTCATGGAGTTAGCGTCATTTTTTTGCGTGAACACCTTCCTTGCGTTAATGATATGCAAGGTAGGCGTTCCCGTCTTAAAAAATTACTCCGATGCATATGCGTCGTATTTATACTCCCGGGCAAAAATGACGCCCGGGAGTGGGCGGGTCTAAAAAACCCACATTAGCGCTGGATTTTAGCTCCTGGGTCAGGGCAGGCGTTAAGGGACCTGTGGGCTCAGAATGAGCCCAGAGGTGCCCTCCCCTGCCCCCAGGGACACCCCCTGCCACCCTTGCCCACCCCAGGAGGACACCCAAGGATGGAGGGACCCACCCCAGGGACATTAAGGTAAGTTCAGGTAAGTATTTTTTTTTAATTTTTTTTGTGGCATAGGGGGGCCTGATTTGTGCCCCCCTACATGCTTCTATGCCCAATGACCATGCCCAGGGGACAGAAGTCCCCTGGGCATGGCCATTGGGCAAGGGGGCATGACTCCTGTCTTTGCTAAGACAGGAGTCATTTCAATGGGGGTTGGGCGTCGTAAAAAAATGGTGCAAATCGGGTTGAGGTGAATTTTTTGCCTCAGCCTGACTTGCACCATTTGTGGACGCCCATACGCCATTTTCCCCCTACGCCGGCGCTGCCTGGGGTACGTCGTTTTTTTTAACGCACACCAGACAGCGCCGGCGGCTAACGCCGGCTAACGTCATTGAATAAATACGGCGCCCGCATGGCTCTTCAGAATGGCGTTAGCCCGGCGCTACATTTTTTGGCGCAAAACTGCGTTAGCGCAGTTTTGCGTCAAAAAGTATAAATATGGCCCTCAGTGCCACTTTACACAAGAAAACTACTGGATGTCACATAAAATTATATAAGGCAAATATTAGAGGCCAAAGGATTTACATCTTTTTTCAATCTATTATTAGAATTCAATATGCAACTTACAATTGTTCATAAACCAAAGTATGCGGCTCCATAGCTTCTGTAATACAATCTTTTCAGTCTGTGGCGAGGCTATGCCGCTAGATGTAGTCTGTACAACTAGTAGAACTAGTAGAATATTAATTAAAAAATGTACTGCAAATTTATAAACATCTAATCAGACACAATATTGTACTCCTGGAAGAAAAAATGCATACTTTATTTGGATGAGTGGTATTCCCTACAAAACTGAAGAAAAGCTAGTGGAAGCATTTTGAAAGGTCTGTCTTTTGATTATCATAAGCCAGACAATGATAATACAATACAAAAAAGCCAGAAAGGGCAAAATTGAACTATCCTTCAGCAACAACATGCACATTGGACACTTAAAAAGACGGTATATTTAGGAAACTGGAATCTCACCAAAACTAGGAGGCATTCTCCAATAAAGAGCCCACTCCACACCATGCCGAACATCTGCATTTAGATGGGCTTTTATTTAGTGTGGTGCTCTGGTAGGCAGACTGTGTTATATCAAGTATAATACCATGCTATAATTGGCAGCCGATCTTGATGATTGACAACTGTCTGATGTTGACCGAAAAACAGTATGCTCTTTGTCAATGGCTATGACAGTCCAAGAGCTCAAAAATCTTAATAAGGATTCAGCTTTGCTTCCACCCAAGCCTAAGACAACTTCGGAACGAGAATACTAGACTAGACTTTTCTCTCTGGAAAATTAGCCTATGGTTGTACATTGACAATAAATAAGCAATTAACCCCACATTTATTAATACAGGCCCCTTTTTAGGTCAAGCATAAGGGTACGACCTCTTGTATACTTTTAAGTATACTTCTTCTGTGGGTTCTCCAGCTATTTCATTTGTGAGGTTCAGTGTCATTTAGAAATCCTTGCTTGCTAGTAGTCAGTCATGCCTTTTTGTCCCGCCTGCTTCTATGCGAGCGGGGACCAACTACTGTATAATTATGCTTTGTCCTGTTTATCTGGTCTGTAAGGGATGTTTTTTTTACTTTGTTTCCTGCTCCTGTCCAGGGAAGCTTCCCTTTTCATTTACAGAGCATTCTTTCTCTGAGCTTAGCTGTAAACAAGGCTATAAATCAGGCTATTATCTTGGTCACATTTGTACTTCGTGGGCTCTCTGCATCCTCTCTCAGCTGCCTGGATCCTGCCCTTCCTTGCTTGGACTTTCTTTACCAAGTGTGCCTGCCTGTGCGCTGAGGGCAACGGCGGAAGATCTCTTGTAATTGCTTATAGCCTAGGTACCCAGCTCTCATTAGAGACAGTGGCCACTTCTGCTCCATACTGGGATCCCACTGGCAGCTCCGTCAGTGCACCGCAGTTGACACACTCCCAGCCCTCAGCCATGCCAGGAACTCCATGCAGGCTGTCTGCCAGAGCACCTCAGTTCTTGCTGTCAGTACACTTTGCTGCTTCAGTACTGAGAACTTGGGTGCAGTTCCATCAGTGCACCGCAGTTCACACACTCCAAGCCCTCAGCCATGCTAGGGCCAGGAACTCTACACACTCTGTCTGCCAGAGCACTTCAGTTCTTACAGTCAGTGCACACTGCTGTTCCAGTACTTGGACCTCAGGCGCAGCTCCATCAGTGCACCTCAGTTCACACACTCCAAGACCCTCAGCCGTGCCAGTGCCAGAACCCCACACTCGCTGTCTGCCAGAGCACCTCAGTTCTTACAGTCAGTACACACTGCTGTTCCAGGACTGGGACCTCGTGCGCAGCTTCATCAGTGCACCTCAGTTTACACACTACAAGCCTCTTAGCTGTGTCAGAACCCCACACACGCCGTCTGCCAGAGCACCTCAGTTCTTACGGTCAGTACATTCTACTGTTCCAGTGCTAGGACCTCAGGCACAGCTCCGTCAGTGCACCTCAGTACTACCCCGGCAATACCATTTCCTTTCCTATACTGGGACCCTGCTCACATACAGTTCCATTACAGGAGCTCAGTTTCAATATTCAGTCCCACTGCCAAACCAATATTGGACCCAAAAGAGCAAAACACAGCTGAGCCAGTGCACCTCGTCTAACATTCAACACCACTGTTGATGGGAACCACCACAGCTCCCCAGAATCCATCAATTCTAACATTCAGTGCACATTTCTTCTCAGTGCTAAGGCTCACACACGCACACATCCTTCAGGACTCCTCACTTCTGTGGTTCAGAGGCAATGCCACTCCCACACTGGGCCCCACTTGCAGCTTCACCAGGGCACCTCCAAACTAACACTCAGCAACACTGGGACGCCAGTGCTAGGTTTTACACATAGTTCCATTAACATACCTAACTTCTGACCTAGTGTGCCCATTACTATTCCAGTACTGCATCCCACATACAACTCTGTCAGTGCACTTCAACCCTAACCTGTAGCGCCCCATTATTCCAATACCAGGAATTACATGGCACTCCATTTCTCATTCTTCACCAACTGCCTTTCTATTATTCTAGCACTGGGCCAGGACACAGCTCTGTCTATACCATCAATCCTGATCTGAAGCACCACAATATTGCTGTATTGGGGTTCACATACAATTCTGCTAACGCACCTCCTGCTGTTCTGCAGTGCCCCTTGCTCTTCCACACTCTGACTTCTATTTGAGGATGTAGGGGAGCCAATTAAATCTTTTCTTACCTTCCATCTTTATTTGGGAGAGTCTTTTTCACCTATCTCATTCTGTTCTTTCCTTTACTATGTTTACTCTCAATGTTTTCTTTCTCCCCCGTCACTCTTTCCAGCTCTTAAAATCCACACATTAACAGTTTCGCTCTTTCTTTCGACTGTTTACTTCTACTCCTCTCTCTTGTTTTAATTTCTCTCTTCCTCTTGCTACCTCCTCTTTCAAACTCACAAAAACTTGGTTATTTCTTTCCTTCTTTTGTTCCTCTCCATTCTCTCACTATTTTTTTATTTTCCCTTCATTCTTTTTTTGAATTTTTTTATTTGCTCTTTCCTTTGACTCGGTATGCGTCCTTTCACTTTTTTGGGGGGGATATTTCTTCTTTCCTTTCTTTGTTTTTTTTCTTATGTTTATCTGTGAATTCCCGTTCTACTAAAAAGCCCCATTTTTGCCACCTGTATGTGGAAGCCACAAGTTACTTGTCGGAACCCGAAGTGTCAAAGTGGTTTACCCATTCTGTGTCTGTGGGAAATGTGTCAGTACATACATGCCCTGGTTCTCTCGCTGTTTGTTTCTCTCATCATCACTCTTATTTTCTCTAATACTCATTTTTCTCTTTCTTTTCACACTTCTTCCATTATTTTTTCCTCCTTATCTTTCGACCGCTAGCGTTCTTCCCTTTTTAGGGTCAAAAGTGCAATCGCCTGTTGTAATCTCTCCCTGGTATTTTACCCATGCCCACTGCACACCCATCACTTTCATAGGTGTGTGGACTTGCCTGTTAAAATTTGCTTGATTTGATTAGTGAAAGGCATGTATACGTCATGCCTTTTACAGTGTTTAACCCTTGTCGAGAGCACCGGCCAACTACTGAAAACATACAAGGCTCTGGCCCTCATTCCAACCGCGGCGGTCAATGACCGCCGGGTTGGTGGACCGCGGGAGCACCGCCGACAAGCCGGCGGTGCTCCAATGGGCATTCCGACCGTGGCGGTAAAGCCGCGGTCGGACCGGCAACACTGGCGGTCTCCCGCCAGTGTACCGCCGCCCATTGGAATCCTCCAAGGCGGCGCAGCTAGCTGCGCCGCCGAGGGGATTCCGACCCCCCCTACAGCCATCCAGTTCCCGGCGGTTCTCCCGCCGGGAACCGGATGGCGGTAGGGGGGGGTCGCGGGGCCCCTGGGGGCCCCTGCAGTGCCCATGCCAATGACAATGCCAATGGCAATGCCAATGCCAATGGCCCCTGCACTGCAGGGGCCCCCGTAAGAGGGCCCCGCTAGTATTTCACTGTCTGCATAGCAGACAGTGAAATACGCGACGGGTGCAGTAGCACCCGTCGCACCTTTCCACTCCGCCGGCTCGATTACGAGCCGGCTTCATGGTGGGAAGGTGGTTTTCCCCTGGGCTGGCGGGCGGCCTTTCGGCGGCCGCCCGTCAGCCCAGGGGAAAAGTCAAAATACCCGCCGCGGTCTTGCGACCGCGGTACGGTATTTTGACAGCGGGACTTTGGCGGGCGGCCTCTGCCGCCCGCCAAGGTCCGAATGAGGGCATCTGTGTTTTATGTATGGTTTTTTGGACTACATTTTCTTTTTATTTCGTAGGCAGTGCGATCCTGCTGGGCAGTAACCAAGTGCTTCTTATGAATACCAGTTTATTATTTACTTGTAATTTCCCCCCGTCCCTATCCCTACCCCCGCCCCCCCTCTCTGTGTTTAAAGTTACTAAAGTTCTGCAGGGAGAGGGGGTCTTAGGAGTTTACAACGGTAATAGCTCTAACCTGAGCATATGCGAGATCCTTTGAATTGCAAATGCTTGTGTTCAGGTGCAGTGCTCACTGAAGGCCTGATTCACTGGGTAACAGTGCCCTTTGATAAAGAATCATCAGGTGGCCGAGCGCTGTAGCTGTATGTCTCTAGCCTCTCACTTCTCCAGCTATGTGACTCCATTTGCTTATTGCGTGCCACATCGATGTCAGCAATTAACTCAGTGCTTTTTTTCTTGGCATGTTTATGTAGCGCAAACTCGGCCTTTGGACTTTGGAACGCTTTTTATGGTCATGGGTTACTTTACACATGTTATTTATTCATTTATGAGAGTAGAAGAAGAAATACTTTATTCGGTATGAAATAATTCAACCCTTAAAACAAGTAAACAACAAAACATAAGCCGAATTGGCAATCAAACAATATATAAAAATATCCATTAGATAAAAACAGATAAAACCTCGTTGTTAAGAACTAGAATAAAAGGAATTCTTAAAAATACTCTACATTACTGCGCCAAGTAATAGCTCCCCTCAAGAACGATCCCAACCCCCTCCACACCAATATATCTGAAGCCATTTGTAGCCACATAAAAGCAGGACGATATTGCACAAAACCCTTGGGCCTTAAAAAAGGTAAGAAAAAACAACTTCTAAAAGGTGCATAAAAAACCCAGAATATTGTAAAATGGGACAAGGTCTGCAGGGACACCCCGTCACAGGGACACGGTCTAATAGATTTATCACCATACTGGCCTAACAGGAAACATAGGTTACTTCTAATGAGCCCCAAACGAAATCGGGTAATAAGAGACCTTTCCCTCACATCATTTATCTCTGAGAGATAGGGCTCAGGGCCCGCCCCCATCTTTAACATAATAAAATCCCTGACCGATTTTTTCCCTAACACCTCCTCCTCTCTTTTGGCCCCCCGATTCTCAAGAAATTATCCTTTACCCAATGTTTATCACGGCTAGTCAGACCCTCAGGATTGTCAAACAAGTCAGGCTGCCCCGAATCGTGGGCCGCCTTTCTTATATATGTCAGCCAGGGATTATTCTTTACATTGTCACAGGCCAAACAGTCCCTTAAAATCTCTCTATTAAAGGTGGCATGTTCATTACTCCAAATAAAGATCCATAGCAAGAGGGAAGCCAACTGATTGGTGTCTTGTACAAACTCGAGATCTAGTTCCAGATGAAGGCAAAAACCAGAGGTGTTTTGGCCAACTCCCAATAGCCTTCTACAGAAGAGATTTTCTTCTACAGTAGGGGCTGGGGTATCCATATTCCCCCAGAGTGCTGCACCATACAGCAGGACAGGGAGACATTTTCGCCTATAAATTTCCAGCAAAGGCTTAATAGATTTACTTCCTACTCTTACAGCAAAATTAAATGTAGCACCAACTGTGGCATGGAAAAGCATACCCTTTCAGGCAATACAGGGTTTCCATGAACCTTTATCATCAAAGATGACCCCTAAATATGGGAATTCATGATCCCTGCTAATAATGTGATCTTCAATCTTTAGCTCCCCCACCCTACTCAAGGTTCTACCACATACCATAAAGTGTTATTTCTTATAGTTAATCTCTAGACCCAGAACTGACATGAAAGACGCATAAGCTCTAACTGCTTCACGGAGGCCATTCATAGTGCGGGCCATGAGGACCGCATCATCCGCATACGTCAACACAGGGACATTTAGCCATTCACCTTAGGGACATCCCTGCAGTGTTCCATCAGGAAATCCGACAATTCATTTGTATATAAAAAGAACAGAGTAGGGGACAAAACACACCCCTGACGAACGTCCCTTGTGAGCTTAAAAGCCTCTGAGCATTCCCCGTTTATCCCCACCCTCACATTTGCAGCCGTTCCTGAGTGGAGATACCGGAGTAACTTTACAATGTTAGGATCAATTCCTAACTGATTTAACCTTTCCCACAGTATAGACCAATTTACCTTATTTACGAGAGTAATTGATTTGCCCGAAATTACAGGGTGTTGAACTGACGTCAGTAATCGAATCTGCTTTCCTAGTTCCAAAACTGGCAGCTCTGCAGGGATCGCCGCATCCTCTAACCTAAATACACAGACTCTGCTGTTCCTCCAGTCTGTAAATGCCCCTCGCCTTACTGGTCCTTTCGAAAAAATCTGTTTTCTTTCACTCTCCAAGATGCCAAAGGTCAAGTCTTGCTCTGTCTATTGTTTGGATTTGGCACAATGCTCTTTATTTTAAGAACTGTACTGTGTTGCTCGAGCCAGTAGCCAAAGTCACAATAGCGAGAGGGCAATCTGGAATCAACCTAGCAATACCGACTGAATTAGCCAAGGTTTGTGTTTTCCTAACTTGTGTGCAACGTCATTTCGCTGACCATGATAGCCTAAACCGTGAAATGTGGTTCGCCATGCCCTCAGCCACTGGAAAAATGTAATGTCCGCAACTGTGATTTCTGCATAATTATGTGGTTGCCACATAATCCATCTCCTGATGCATAATCTGCAAATTTCACACCAAAATTGTTTGACCTCAACCTGACCAAAACCTACTAAAAAAGTGTTGCAATGCTGTGGGCGGACCGTTGCGACCCTTGACTCATTATTCTGTTGCTTATTTCTGTAACTGAATGTCAAAGCGGTATTTATGAGGTGAAACCTTTGACCAGATAGTCTTAACGTGTAAAAATGCCACAGTTGTGAGTTAATACTAACTCAAAATGTGACGCACTAAGCCGCATAATGTATCCTACCTTGCTGTCTTTTGTGCTGCTTAATTAGGTGCCGCACTACCGCATAATTCCAATGGCCTTGAGTATGACGTCAAAAGCACAAGGACGCTTTCACAGGGAAACAATCTAAGAGCAAAGTATTTACACGGTCTTTTTAAAACCTGAGTCTGCACATTTACTTGTTCAGGGCACAAAACGAAAGTATTTGAAATACATTTGAATACATTTTTAAACCATTGGCAATACAGACAGCTGGACACTTGAACGGGGTTGACTTCAAACCCCAAAACATTTTATTATGACATCAGAAGCTATTGCTCAGGGCAGCTGACTACTTACTTACCCCAGCCCATGGCAGGGCAACCACCAGAAAGTTCATAAGAATGCATTAACTTTTAGGACAGGCGGAATTAACACATTCTTTAGCTTCTGTGTCAATGTCCCTGCACTGTGTGTAGTTTTTTATTAGTTTTGTATTTTAATCTGTGTTGTTTTGTATTGATTATATAGCATTTTAATTAATCAGCAATAAACTGCAGCCAACTTGTTCCACAAGTCACTGACTGTGGAGGAAGAGTGATTCCTCAAGTCATTGAATGCCCTTTCCTTTTCAGTCATTATGTCACCCAGTAGTCTTTCTCTGTGACCCCTCAAGTCACTGAATGCCAATCCCCTTCTCAGGGCTATGTAGGGTCTCTCCTGTGGGTTCTCATCAGATTCTGCTTGCAAGTTTCCTTCAGGAATCCTCTGCAACCACTTCAGACACTTCTGACCTCGGATCAACTGCAGCCTGCTCCAAGAAACGCTGTAACTGCAACAAAGTGTCTACAAGAGACACTTTTCTTCAGCAACCTCAGCTCCAAGTCAGCAACTGCAACAGTTTCCATGGTGTGAACGCTCTGGGGCCTCCCTGTCTTCATCCTGCACCAGAAGAATCAAATAAATCTCCAGTTGGGTGAAGGAATAACTCCCCTGCTCCAAGCAGGCTCCTTCCAAGGCGATGACTGGTAACCTGGGACTCCTCTCACGGCAACGAACATGCTTCTAAGGACACATCATCGACCTAGACTGTCCTGAGGTCCTGCTGACGCAATTTAGAGGAGGTAAGACCTTGCCTTCCCCAAGAACGATGGTACCCCTGTGTATTGTGTCTTCTTCTCTTTCTGAGGCCTCTGTGCACTCTTTG
The DNA here is from genome assembly GCF_031143425.1 of Pleurodeles waltl. Taxonomy (NCBI): domain Eukaryota; kingdom Metazoa; phylum Chordata; class Amphibia; order Caudata; family Salamandridae; genus Pleurodeles; species Pleurodeles waltl. The sequence continues at coordinate 628,772,823 of NC_090447.1, forward strand.
CAAAATTCCTTTGTGCACAGCCTGGCCCACATCCCCAGCACTCCACCCTGTGATGCTCAACTCACTGAGTTGTTCTCCGGCGGCGTAGGACCTTCTTTTGTTGTGCTGCCTCAACTGTGTTTTGCATCTCCTTTGAACCCAGATCCTGCGGCTTCTGGGGGCATTGACTAGCATCCTGAGGGCTCTCTAAAGTGCTGAGAGCCCCATCTTCCTCCTCGCACAGAGTTGAGGCCCCCAGGTCCCTTTTGGGTCCATCCAGTGCCATTTTGATGAAAAACACACTTTTGCCATAGCCAAGGCTTGTTCGTGCCTTCTAACACAAAATCTCATCTGCAACGATCTTCACGCCATGGGACATCTTTTGCATCATGGAAGAACCCAATGGCATCTTCTTATGGTGCATTTCTGTAGTCTTCTACCAACCAGGGACTCTTCTTTTGCAGCCTCTTCTGGGATGGCAGGGGCTCCTGTCCTTCCTGGAACTTCTATCGACTTCTGGACTTGGTCCCCCTCCTTTGGAGGTCTTCAGGTCCAATAATCCAGCAGTTGTTCTTTGCAGACTTGTTTGGCTGCTGCAGAATCCCAAAAATGAGGTGTAGTGTGTCCTAAGGAAACTTGCAGTACTTTACCCCTGCTTTTCTGGGCTCTGGGGTGGGCTAATTTACTTACCTTTACTGTATTCTTACTCTCCCAGCGATTCTGCACACACTACACTTGTCTAGGGGGGAATTTGTGATTCACATTCCACTTTTTTAGTATATGGTTTGTGTTGCTCCTAGACCTATTTTCTCCCATTGCATTCTATAGGATTTCCTACTGTTTGCATTGTTTTATGACTATTTACTTGTCTAATTTTGGTGTCTAGTGTATCTATTGTGTATAATACGTACCTCCAGAAGGAGTATTGTCTCTAAGATATTTTTGGTACTGTACCAAATACCTTTATTTTTGGTAACACTGAGTATTGTCTTTACTTGTGTATAAGTACTATGTAACTATAAGTGGTATTGCATGAGCCTTGCATGTCTCCTAGTTCAGCCTAAGCTGCTTTGCTATAGCTACCCCTATCAGCCTAAGCTGCTAGAACACTACTGCATTCACTAACAAGGGATAACTGAACCTAGTGTAAGGTGTAAGTACCCAAGGTACTGACTACAAACCAGGCCAGCCTTCTACACAATAGCTTTAACTTTTGAGAGAGCTCTACAAAATGAATTAGACTGAATAGAAGCCAAGTTAGAAGCCAGATTGAATACCTGTTTGTTAGACCTGTCAGCTGTGGGGTGGTCTTCCCCCAAACTATTTGCAGAGCCCATTTTTGTTGGCCTTAGGACTCTGCATATTTTTAATACCAAAGTTTATTAATTTTAACATTTAGCAGTAGCATCAACCAACAATTCTGGAAGATTGCCACAATATATGTTAATTCACAGCATAGGTCATCCATGTCTACAAACAATAGCATCATTATGTTGATAATGATATGCCCATCATCTGTCAAATATCTTTGTATGTTTCTGGGGGCAATCCCTAGCATCATAAATCAGCTTCGCATGGTGAGAACACCAATCGACCCATCCCCTCTCCATACACCAGTGAGGGGGCCTCCAGTGGCCTCCAGGCACAGGTGATGTCCCGTTTAGCAACCAAGGAGGTTTCGGCCTGTGGTCCCCCAGCTCCCTCCAGGATACCCAGGAGGGCCATCCGGGGTACCGGATTAATAGAACTGCCCAGTACCTCTGAGATCTCGTACCCCCTCCAAAGAAACGTGGATCCGGACAAGACCATACTATATGGAAAAAGCCAGCAGCAGAGAGAGTAATTAGCTTGAGCAGTGGCACCCAACCGCTTCTGTCTTAGGAGCAAACAAACACAAAAGATGGATGGAATGCAGAACCAATTAAACATTCACCCCAGTCACCGATCCGGGTTTAATCCATCAATTTTTTTGCTCACCATGACACTTATGGTGTCCAAAGCAAACAAACACAAAAAATCGATGGAATGCAGAACCAATCAAACATTCACCCCAGTCACAGATCTGGGTTTAATCCATCAATTCCTTTGCTCACCATGCCACCCCAGTTTGGACTCAGCCATATGCAAATCAGTCTTGATCCTGTTCCCCATGGGAACATTCCAGCCTGACCTGCCAGGCCAGGTCCTCCCTGGACCGGAAACAAGCATCCTGGGACCGGTTTCAGGGTATCACCCTTCATCAGCCAGGCTAACTTGAATCCAGTGGCATAGTGAGCCCGGGAGCCAAATCTTGGCATACCTGACGCACTTATGGTATCAAAAGCAAACAAACACAAAAGATGGCCGGAATGCAGAAGCAATCAAACATTCACCCCCAGTCACAGATCTGGGTTTAATCATTAATTATTTCGCTCACCATACCACCCCAGTTTGGACTCAGCCATATGCAAATCAGTCATGACCCTGTTCCCCATGAGAACAGTCCAGCCCGAACTGCCAGGCCAGGTCCTCCCTGCACCGGAAACACGTATCCTGGGGCCAGGTTTTAGGGGAATACCCCCGGCAAGCATCCTCTAGCTAAGTAATCCCTATTCCATCCCACTGGGAGAACCCATGAAGATTGGACACCTGTCGGAGCCATGTATCTTGCTACAGTGGCCTCATTCCGGCGAGGCAAAGGTCCCAGTGGATATAACGTAAGGCCGCCCTACAGCCGAGCAATGTCACATAGGTACAGGAGGGAAGAGCATAGGACCCTCAGTTGCCATAAAGCATACCAAGAAGGTCCATGAGATGGAGTTCAAGGCAGTATGCAGGTGTAGGAAGCTGGCCTGGTTTGTAGTGGGTACCTAAGGTACTTACACCTTATACCAGGTCCAGTTATCCCTTATTAGTGAAATATGGTCAGTGTCTAGAAGCCAGGCTGTCTAGAGGTAGCTCTAGGCAGAGCTGCCAAGGCTGAACTAGGAGATATGCAAAGCTCCTGCAATACCACTGTAGTCACACAATACTTATACACAAGAAAAGACAATACTCACTGTTACAAAAAATAAAGGTACTTTATTTTTAGTGACACAAGGCCAAAAATATCTTAGAGGCTATACTCCATTAGGAGGTAAGTAATACACATAAAATATACACTAGTAACCAAAATTAGGTAAGTATACAGCCATAAAATAGTTCAAATAGTGAAAAACACCAAAGATTACAGTGGGCCTAGGGGCAACACAAACCATATACTAAAATAGTGGAATACAAAAGTCGGTTCCCCACCTAGGCAAGAGTAGTGGGTAGAGGGGCGCTGGGAGTGTAAGAAAACACCAAAGGTAAGTAAAGCACCCCATCCCTGAGCCCAGGAAAGCAGGAGTAAAGTACAGCAAGTTTCCTCAGACCGCACTATAAGTCGTGATAAAGAATTATGCAAAAAACAAGCAAGACTGCAAGACACCAGGTATGGATTCCTGGACCTGAAGACCTGTGGAGAAAGGACACCCAGTCCAAGAACAACTGAAGAGTCCAGGAGTAACAGGAGACCCTGCTAACCAGGATGAAGGTGCAAAAGTGGATTCTCCGGTTAGAAGAAAATTGTACCAAAGAAGACAGATGTGGGTTCCTGCTTGGTGCAAGAGATGTCCCATGTCGAGTAGAAGAATGCAGGCTGTTTTTAGTTGTTGGATTCCGCCAACAAGCCTTGACTCACGCAAAAGACGCGTTTAGCAGGAGAAGGCGCTACCTGGACCCAGGAGACACCTGGGGGTCTCAACTCAAGCTGAAGAGACAGAGGGGGCTTTCAGCACTTCAGAGAGCCCTCAGAAGACCAGGCAGCAGGCACCGGAGTCCCAGGATACGGGCACAAAGAAGTTACAAATTGCAGTCATCGCAGCACTACACAAAGGGATCCGCCACCGACGGAGAACAAGTCAGGGAGCTGAGTGTTGCGGAATAGAGTGCTGGGGACCTGGGCTACGCTGTGCACAAAGGAATCCTTGGAGAAGTGCACAGAAGACCTAGGAGCTGCAACTCAAGAGATGCACAGGGGTACTGAATGGTTTGGGGAGGCAAGCTCTTACCTCCACCAAATTTCGACAGTTGGACCTTTGGACAGTCAGGGCCACTTTGGTCCACCACCTGTGCTCCAGGATCCAGGCTTGTCGTCAGGAGAGGGGACCCAGAGTACCGGTCATCGCTGCAGAGAGGTGCCTGCTGAAGCAGGGAAGTGACTCTGTCCCTCCACTGGAGATTCCTTTGGTTCTTCTGGTGCAGAATGAAGACAGGCAGTCCTTGGAGCATACACAACTTGGAAACTGTTTCAGTTGCTGGCAGGAGCTGAAGTTACAGAGTTGCAGTAGCCTTTTTGGATACTTTGTTGCATTTGTAGAGTTCCTGGAGGAGTGCTGCAGTTGATCCGATGGTAGAAGTTGAAGCAGACGTTGCAGAGGAGTCCTGCTGGAATCTTGCGAAACCGAATTTGAGGAAACACCCACAGGAGAGACCCTAAATAGCCCTCAGAAGGGGTTTGATCACCTAACCAGATATGGCCCCCTGACCACCCTGAAAACAAGATTGCAGAACCCAGGGACACTCTGGAGGAGCTCTGGGCACCACCCCAGGGGTGGTGATTGGCAGGGGAGTGGTCACTCCCCTTTCCTTTGTCCAGTTTCATGCCAGAGCCGGGACTGGTGGTCCCTGAACCAGTGGGAACTGGATTATGCAAGGAGGGCACCATCTATGCCCTTCAAGGCACTTCCAGATGCTCTGGGAGGAAACCCCTCCCATGCCTGTAACACCTATTTCCAAAGGGAGAGGGTGTAACACCCCTCTGCTAAAGGAAATACACTGTTCTGCCTTCCTGGAATTGAGCTGCTCAAGCCCCAGGAGGGCAGACGCCTGACTTTGAGGTGGCAGCAGCTGGGGCTGCAGTGAAAACCTCAGAAGACTGGTATGGCAGTACTCGTGGTCCATGGTGGAGCCCCCAGGGCACATGGAATTGCCCCCCCAATACCAGAATCAGAATGGGGTACAATTTCTCAATCCTTGACACCTCACATGGCCATATTCGGAGCTGCCATTGTGAAGTTACATATATGTGTTGACATATATGTAGTGCACACTTATAATGGTGCCCCCGCACTCACGTAGTCCGGGAAAATGGGCCTGGACAATTTGGTGGCAGCTCTGCTAGTGCAAGGGTGCCCTTCCACACAGGTACTATGCATCTAGCCTTCAGGGTCTGAAGGTTAGATATAGAGGTGACTTGTAAGTGTCCTGGTGCACAGGAAATGGCTGTGAAATAGTGCTTGAACTATGTCACTCAGGCTGAAATGGCAGTGATGAAGAAGTGTTTGTATGAGCTCCTTATGGGTGGAAAAAGAAATGCTGCAGCCCATAAGGATCTCCTGGAACCCCAATGCCCTGGGTACCTAGGTACCATATACTAGGGACTTGTAAGGGAACTCCAGGATGCCAATTTGGAGTGGAATACTGGGTTACCAGTATGTAAGTACAACATTGAAATCAGAGGGAGCATAATCACTGGAGTTCTTGTTAGAAGGACTCCAGTGACAGTCAAGCATACTTACAAAACAGTAAAACATAGTGACATGTAGGCCACAAACTATGAGCACTGGGGTAGCAGCATCCCAATGAGACAGTAAAAACACACTGTCAAACACTGACAAACAGAAATGGGGTAACCATGCTAGAAAGAGGCTACTTTCTCACAGCAGGGTCATCCCAACCCCCGTGAACCACTCAATAATCAGGGCCAGATGTGCAGCAAGGTAGTAGCCATACAGAACAGGCATGTAAAGGCCCCACCGTATTGGGATTTCTTGCTCAAGAGAAGGCCACTCAGTGTCACTCCCTCCGCCCCAAAAGAAGGTTGTCATCTTCGAAGTGAGGGAGCAAAGTCACATCGAAGGTATCGGATGGGCAAAGTTTGCTAAAACATATACATAGCAAGGGAGGTAGAACATTTTATATAGGGCAATACACCCCAGTTGGTTAGGTGGCAAGATCTCCAATGTCTCAAATCCCAATCCAAGGCTGATTTGAGGAGCTGAAGACTAAGGGACAACACCAGGTCTGAGAGACAAGAGATGTGTATGCCAAGATATTTAAAGTGGCATCGCACTGGTGTCACAGAGCACCTGGTGTCACCAACTGCATCTCCCGCAACAAGCACCAGCAGTGACTTAGACATAATAATCCACAGTCCTGAGGCCTGCTCATTCAGGTAGAGGATCTCAAGACATCTGGGGCCCGTCGAATGAGGATCGCTGAGGAACAGCAAAACATTGTCTGTATATAAGGCAATGGGTTTTTGACACCCCCTCCTGTCACCATCCCTGAACCTGTGGAACACATCTAAGCAGGTGCGCAAGGGGCTCAATTGCAAGGTCAAACAACAAGGAGTATAATGGGGAATTCCTGGTGGGTGCCTCTGTGGATTGGGAAGGGCCGGGAAAGGACACTATTTATGCAAACCTAGTCAGTGGGGGTGTTATGTAGGAGACCCACAAGCCTACAGAAGAGGGCCTCAAAGCCGGCTCAGTGCAGTACCACTTCCAGAAATTCCCAGGAAACTGTTTCAAATACTTTTCTGAAAGTCATTAAGAAGGAGGGCCAAAGCGGCCCCCAAACAGGTCCACTGGGCGAGGGCTAGTTACACCCTCCTTATGCAGTGGCAGGTGCACATGCCAGGCATGAAGCCACGTTGGTCCAGGTAGATTAGATGTTGTAGCACCCATCCCAGCCTGGTCATGAGGACCTTCGCAAATATCTTGATGTCAACATTATTGAGAGAAATCGGTCTATAGGAAGAGCACAAGTGGATACACTGGCCATCCTCTGGGAGAACCTCGATAGTGGCATTATCCAGATCAGGAGGGAAGGTCCATGCCTCAATGCCTCAGAACATGAGGCCAAGAGATGGGGTATGAGATGGGTGCAATAGCACTTAAAGAGCTCAATTGGGAGCCTATGAGGGCCAGGGGTCTTGCCCAACTGAAGGTCTGAGATAGCCAGGCCCATCTCTTCCGCCGTTAACGGTTGATCGAGTTCTTGAGCAAGAGAGGCAGGGAAGGAAGGCAATGGCATATCCAGGATCAAAGTGAGCTCAAACTCTCATGGCGGCGCTGGAAGCACCGCATAAAGGTTCAGATATTAGGCTGCAAATGCCTGCACAATTTCAGGCAAACTCTCACAGAGGTCCCTGGAGGCGTTTCATATGGCTGGCACTATCCTAGCTTGCTCAACTTGTCTCAGTATTCATAATCCAACAGTGTTGATGCTATTCAGCACTGCTTCGCCTCCTCCAGGGAGATCTGTCACAGTTGCCAGGGCTAATTGATGCTCAGCATCATCTGAGTCCTGACCCTGCCCCTCCAAGGCAACCACACGAGCCTCCAAAGCTGTCACCCTTGCCAGTCAGTCCAACTTCTTCTGCTGCACATAGCCCACCAGAAGCCCTCTGAGGGCGGGCTTGCCCACCACCCATAGGGTGCCAGCAGACAATATCCAACCACACTTGATCTCAAAGAAGGCCTGCAGTTAATTCTCACAAAGTCTGTGCATTCCTGATCCATCAAGTGCCAAGCATTAAACCACCACATCAGACAAAGGAACCCAGTCGAGGAGAAGGGGGACATGATGAGATGTTCCACGTGGCAGGATCTGCATGGATCACAGAGGTATTAAGTGGCAGGATGGAAACAAGAGTAAATCAGTTCTGGACTCTGATTTGTGAGCCACTGAAACATGTGTATAGGAGTGCAGCAAGGGGTTCCATGCGTCATATAGACCCAGTGAATCCACATAAGAAGTTAGCTGGGCTGATTGGGCTCCTCAGCCCGGGCGGGGAGCACCAGCGACATCTTACTTGAGGTTAGGGACCGTGTTAAAGTCTCTCGCTATCAGAGTTGTCCTTGTGAGAAGGGCTATCACCAGAGAACTCAGTGCCTATTGGGATGATTGTAACAGCTGTTGGGGGGTGTAGACTGAGACCAAATAATATTGCTTGTCCTCGATGTAGCCCTAAACCCCCACATATCTTCTCCTGGGTCAAAGTGGTAAATGATATCACCAAAAGGAACGATTTATGCAAAAGGATTGCAATCCCACCCCCACCCCCGCCGGAAGCCTCTGGAAAAGTTGGCATGACAAATGCGTTTATATCCAAGTCGGCCAAGGAAGGGGCAATTGGACTCCAGAAGATGCATCTCCTGGAGCAAGACTACATCAGGCCTATGCCATTTGATACAGTGCAGCACTGACAACCTTTTAATATAGTCCAAGAGAGAATTAACATTCCAGGAGAGTACTTTAACCATGTGGACGTAAGACCAGAAACAGGTGGATTTTCTCAGGTCCTCCTTGGTTTAGAAATTGGAGTAAAGCAATACCATGGAGCCTAATACATGGACAAGGACATTTTCATTGGATGGTGCTGTCAATGGGTACCTAAAAAGAAAACACTAACAGGCTCAGAAACACAACAGTAAACCACCCTCAAAACCTTACTCTATACGTCCAACCCTGAAGTATCTGTCGCCCAACAAAGAAACATAGCCCAATTAAGAAGGGGAACAACTCAGAGGTCCCTGTCACCCTTGAGAATGATGAGAGTGCTTGACAGTAAGGTTTAGAGATGAACACAAGTATATTTAGGACAACAAGGAGACATCTGTGTGCCCCACCTCCCCCCTTTAACAACTGAACAGTATGGGATGCAATGGTTCTCACAATCGTCACACCAGCTAGAGGGGTAATTAGATCCTAACCAGTGCAGTGAGAAAATGAAGCGCCCATCTGGGCTTAGGTCACTGATTCAGCCGTGTCCCCAGGGTCTGAAAGAGAGCTGGGGTGTCTGAGAGGGATGCCTGTGGGCCCCCAGAACTCGGAGTTCTCCCACAGGGGTCAGTGTCAGCGATCCCTGCCACCACGCTGGCCCAAAAGGCCCTTCCAGAGATGGGGTTTCTTCTTTTGAGTCCCTCAAGTGGGTAGAGGCCGGCGCCTATCCGCCAGCCCCGCATTCATCAGTTCCACAGACTCTGTCAGCCTTTGCTCCATTGCCCAATCCCATGGGCCGCTCAGATGTGTCAAAAAAGTAAGTTGATGAATTGAATATCATTTTGAGGCAGGACAAAAATATAAGCACATACTGGATTTTGAGTGCCTGGATCTTCTGGTTCACCTTCTTAAAGGAAGGCATCGCTGCTGAACCACTTGACTGTAGTCCGGGAAAATCACAATTTTAGCATTAAGGTAATGCATGTCCTGTGGGTGTTGGGCTTCACAAAGGTGTTTGGGGATATGAACTATCACAGGGCAAGGAGGGGCATCCGGTGGGGGCTTCTTCATCAGTGCTTGGTGGGAGCATTCCACAACAAAACAACAGGACAACTTATTCTGTGGGACCCAGGTGCAGAACCAGTCCTCCAGAAAACCATCCAATACAATGGCGTCCAACCCTCTGGAAGCTGATGAGGTCCAAGTTGTCATGCCAGGAACAATTCTCAGCATCCTCTACCCACTCTTTCAGGATAGTCAGTGCAGAGAGTAGTTTCGAGACCTGGTGTTTGAAAGTTGCTAAATCATCTTTAACCTTGGAAACTCAGGTTACAGCTTCTGTCACTCTCTCTGGTACCTTGTGGAGGTCTTACCGTAGGAGGGAGAGATTAATTCGGGATCCATCCACTTTAGATTCTACCGCCTCTCTAGAGTCCTTAATGGACCAGAAGATGGTAGTCAGGTCAGCAGGAAGCTGAACTTGCATGGTTGGGAGGTTTGTTCGTGGCCCCTCCACTGTCAAGCAGGGGGGTGGTATACTGGTCCAAATTTGTCTGGACTGGTTTGGTGCAAGGGGCTTGTCATGACCCATTGTTGAGGGCAGAGTGGAAGTGGCTGTGGAGTGCAAAGATGGAGTCTAACCGCCTTGCATACCCTGGGGCAGCAGGAGCAGCCGACACCAATGGACACAGGATTCACCTCAGGAAGATGTCACCAAATCATAGGAGCCAGCGAGGACTTGGGAAGAGTTGAACTAAGGCACTTTTTGAGGAGTCACACTTCTGCTAGCCCGCTTGCCCCAAGGTAGTATTTGCAGCCAGCAATGACAGGATAGCAACCCATTTCACATCAGCTTCAGTGCCGTGGAGGAGGGCGATTCAGGACAGAGGCCATCCGGTTTGGGGTCAAGGATCCTCCACCCCCAGGCCACCATCCCCACCCCCACCCCCATTGTTGAGATGTCGAGGCTGCCAGTAGACACAAGACCAGGGGGCCTGCCACGCCCATCCAGTACAAAGCTTCCTTTCAGTGACACCGGTGTGGGGACTCCCAGTACTTCCAGTGCAGTGGGGAATGCCCCAAGTTCCCAGTCAGTAGACAGTTAAGCAAGGGAGGTCAGTCAAGGGACCACGCAGCACCGCTTCATCCAACAACCCCCAGGTCTGTTTTTATCAGTTTGGGTGGAAAAAGAAAGAAAAGGGATCCCCACAGCTGCACATAGCTCCACCTTACAGCTTCAGGGACAGTAGTCTGCACAGTGTAGGGTTCAGTATTGCCAGGACCCTCAGATCAAAACCCTGGTGTTTAGCCTCAAGGAGTCACTTACAAGATATGGTGGCACTTTGCCTCGGTATGTAGCAGTGTGACCTCAATGCTTGGGGGTATCGCCTCCAAGGCAGGCAATACCATGTATGAGCCAATTTATAGGAGGGAGATGCCTGTCTCCTCAAATCACAGCACCCCCCAATAGCCTCCATCCAGGTTGTGGGGCTTCAATAGAATGTCTTGTGAGCCTCCAATGCACCTCACCCAAAGTCCAGATGCAGCACAGACTTTGTGACTGGGGTGACAAGGTGACAATCCATAGAGTCTCTAATTACAGTTATGGGCTGCCTGCAGCTCCGGTGATGAGAACAGGACAGCCACTGTTAGCCAATCGGCCTCATCTGCAGCAATAGAAGCCAGCAAAGGTGACACCCATTCACATCGTTGGCCTCTGCACATCCTCGTCTGTCAGAAGAAAGCAGCAGGCCAGGTGTCGGGTAGCCACCATCTTGTTCACAGCAGTCGCTCGCACAGTCTCCACCACGAGGCCCTCGAGGGATCACCGTCACCCCAAGGATGGCAAATAATGGCCTTAATCAGGTCACAACCTGCTAGTGGGCCTGCAGCTGTGATTGTAAAACCCACTTAAGCAGCCTTTTACACATTTCTCAGGCTGCCAATGCAGCTTGTGTGTGCAGTTTTTATACTGCCATTTCAACTTGGCAAAATAATCCTTTTCCCAGTCCTAAACCTTCATTTTTAATATATATGTCAACCCTAGGGTAGGTACTAAACAGCCCATAGGACAGGGTGTAGTGCATTTAAAATGTTCGACGTACTTTTAAGTTTTACATGTCCAAACTCTTAAAATAGTTTTTCACTACTGCAAGACCTACTCCAACCACAGGATAACATTTTGTTAACCTACTACATTTAATAAGTGATAACTTTCTGTTGGGAGCACTTAGGAATGCCAAGAATTGCAAGTTAAAAGTTAAACCCTCTTTAATAGTAAAGTTGGATTTTAAGTCACAATTCTGAAAATGACATTTTAGAAAGTTGCTGTTATCTTGCCCTAACCATTTGGTGCCTGCAGCCTCTATTCTGGGTCACATGACTAGGTGTAGGTGGCAGTCAGGCTTTGTCTATTACACCCAGACAGGAAGACAAAGGGGGAATGGGTGTTGGCAGGATGGGAAATCTCTGACTTGATGAGGGGGAGGAGCTGTCACCTACCACCCTTGCACATCACTAAGGCTCTGCCTCTGCACACTCATAAAAGGTTTCACATAAGTCTTTTGTGCCCCCAGTCAAGCTGGGGCCAAAGCAGAGCAACAGGAAAATTCAAACACCTTTTGGAGTGGAAACCTCCAGAACCTTCTCCTACTTAAAAGCAGTCACCAGTTATCAATATGGGATGGCATACCCAACTCTATAGTACATCTCTGAACCTATGGAAGACTCAGAAGGACTGCTGTGCTGTACTGCTGCAAGAATGTCTGCGTCTCTGCTGCCCTGCTGCCTCAGTGAAAAAGACTAGACCTGCACATGGAACCCAGAATCACATGAGTAACTCCAAGGTCCAGTTGGCTGTCCACCTGATCAGAGCCTCAGGACAGAAAAGTTTTCAACTGCATTGAACCCAGTACCTGGGCTCTGTCTGCTGAGAGTCTTGCCCCTTCAAGTGGTACCACATCAGTCCAGGCAGAAACAGTGGTGGTCCAGCAGCACAATGCATCGCCTTGCAGTCTCGCAGCAGAACCGCTGCTCAATGATGCATCCTGGTGCAGCACCCCCTGCAGCGCCTCAGAGGTGCTCCTGCATGATACATTTTCAGTGCAGGATCTTGCATCACAGCTGTACCCATCCTCGGAACCACAGCTGTGTGACACATCCTTGTCTCAGGACCTTGCATCGCAGCCCCAAATTACCAACGTGCAATACATGCTCGATGCAGGACCTTGCAAAACTCCACAACCAGAATTTAAGGTACTTTGTTCAGTGGGCCTAACTTGTTCCCTGTATCTGTCCTGCCCTTTATAATGGTTGGTCTGAACTTGTGACTGTGTCCTGGTCTGGTGCAGTCAGATAAACACAGTTGGTGCTTGGTGCTTGAAAGCACGATTTCTACCTAAATCTTTAAAAATGCATATCTATTGTTCTACTAATAGGATTGCTGTCATTTTGGTGTCAAATAATGTATTATATTTTTTCTATTTTTCTAAATTTTTGTGAGATTTTCTTTGGTTGTCTTTTCACTTTATTACTGTTGAGGTACTGCATGAATACTTTACATATTGCCTCTAGGGTAGGCCCAACTGTTTGTGTGCCAAGCTACCACAGGGTTAAGCACAGGTTAGTGTGGGTTTAGCTTGAGTTACACCTTGACAAGAATTGTGGTTGCAGCCGATTAAGTAGGGTTGTACCACCCTCAACAAGTAACCCAATTTCCATCTCAGTTCTCAGGGAGCAAGGAAGGCTTCAGGTATATAGCAACAAATACCAATATACTCACCAAACAATCCAATTAAGGGAATGCCATTGTCGTCTAAAAGCGAGACACATATATACAAGCATATCTGTGCCTCCTTCTACGTGATGAAAAAAGCTATTGGAAACTTGGGAGCCACCCCTCAAAAAGACTTCACAAGGAAATTACTTCTCTGATAAGCAAAGAATGAATCTCTGTCTAGATACAAAGCAGTGGTAGATTTTCTTGCAACAGATAAACCAGCAGTCCCCTACCTTTGCATCTTACTGAAAATACGTAAGAATACAGACTTCTTCCTAGCTGCCCCATTGTTCCTGGTATGGTTCATACTTATAGCTTTTGTCATAATTCTGTGACTGTTGTGTTCACCCATAAATGTCCAAGATTCTATTATATTTAAAGGACATTAAAGAGATTTTGGTCATGTTACGAAACAGGCTTTTCTCCAGAAACCTGAAATCCTGGAAAGCCAAGATGTGGAGGCACTGTATACCAACATGCCACAGAACTCCATTTGAAGGTAGTATAAGAGGTACTATAATAAAGTGAGTGGGAACATCTAACAACGTCTCTCTTATTGAGCAGAGAGGGAGCAAGGCACATGGTGGCTAGCTTGTAAGGCAGCTGGGAGCTCCCTCCTCAAATAATGGTGCTAAAATAAATGTTACAATGCAGACAAGATCTGAAAGCTGAGTCAACAGGAAGAAAGTGGTGCTTTCAGCAGGGGCTGCTGGGAGCTGCCTGATGATGGAGGAGGTCGGCGAGGGAAGCAGGCGGTGTAGCACCAAATTCAGGTAGCTTCGTGCTGTGGAGAGAGGTAGAGTCCGGACTCTGGAAGAATTGTCGAGCCTCAGTGCAGATTCCCCTCTGGGGGATTCTAGCCAGCGCCAGTACAGGCTGCCTGCCATTTTTTGGATGCGTGGACCCACCTTGCGTCAATGAGATGCAAGGTAGGCGTTCCCGTCCCAAAAAATGCCTCAAGGCCCATAGCGCCATACTTATCCCCCTGTGCAAAAATGGCGCACGGGTGGGAGGAGGACCTAAATAATGGCACTAAGCCATTATTTAACGCCTGAATCAGACCAGGTGGTAGGGTAGCTCTGGATCCATTTCCCTGGCTAAATACCATAGAATGGACCCACAGATGCCCACCTCCTGCCCCAGCAACACCCACACCCACACCAGAGGGACACAAGAGGGACACCAGAGAATGGGGGACCTTATCCTAGGTAAGTTTGGGTAAGCATAGGTAAGTATACAATTTTTTTAGGCTGTGCCATTGGGTGCCCCTGACATGGGCCTCCCTGCATGGCACTAGGTCCATTGGCCAGGCCCAGGGGACACTGATCCCTTGGCATGGCCACTGGGGTGGTGGGCATGACTTCTGTCTTTACTGTGACAGGAGTCATTTTTGGGTGCTATTGCATCAAGAAATGACGCTAGGGTGGTTAACGCCACATATATTGGTGTTAACCAGCCTAGCTTCATTTCTGGTACCCTAACGCCATTTCACCCTACTGCCACCACCACCCCCGAGACCCCCCCCCCGGGGTGGCATATTTTCTTTTGACGCAATAGTATCCTTACCACAGGCTTCCGCCATTTCATTATTATGGTGCCCGGCTTGCGCTCAGGAATGGTGCAAGCCGGTAGTAATTTTTTTAACGCAAAACTGCGTTTGTGCATTTTTGCATAAAAAAATATGAATATTGGCCTAAATCTCCGAGAATGGGAGAGAAGGAACTGCGTAATATAAAGTTGAGACTCCAGAAAATAATGCAAGACTCAATCATTTGAGAGTGTTGAATGTTCCGGACAGTCGAAGGTGAGAACCTGAAAGGGTTCCTAGTAGAATTAATTAAAAAATCTATTCCAAGGACAGACCCTAATGAGCTTTCTTTAGCTATCCAGGGAATTCATTGTGATCCTTTCAGGAAAAACCATAACAGGAAAAAAATTAAAAAGGTTCTGATTAATTTCAAAACTTATGCTCTTAAAGAACAGATCCTCTCAGAGGCCCTGAAAGTAGGAAACTATGAAAGAGAATACTTGTTCTTCGGCATCAGATCTGACATATCTAAAGCTACACTGGACCAACAATGGGAACTGGTAAAATACATTCAAGAACTAAAAGAGTTGAGAGCCACTCCCAGCTTCAATTCCCGGCTACACATAAAGTCATGAATAATAATAACATGTTTAATCTGAAAGACCCAGGGGAGTTAGAAAAGATTATTAAACAAATTAAAGTGCAAAAAAATATAAATGAGATGCAGGAGGGGTATAGAGAGTAAACGCAGTACGATAGTAGGGAGGGTTCCCTGGGAGGTTGGGGACGAGGGGGGCATGTATGATTGAGTTGAAAAGGAAAAATCACTGGGTTGGAAGCATTTGGGAGAAAACCAAAAAAAATTCTCATTGGCAGCATACTTGAAGTAGATAAAGGGAAAGTGATGGTGTGTGGCCAGTAAAGGAATCAGTTGTGAGAAGCTAAATGACAGAAGATAATAGGGATGAAGTATTTTATCTTGGAACATGAATGGACTTAAAGTCAAAAGCTGAAGGAGAAAGATCCTGAAATATCTCAGGAAGTCAGATATTGTGATAGTGTTATTGAAGGAGACGCACCTAATTAAAAAAAAAATGTGTGGAAGACCTTAAGGGGCTTAGATGGATTAGGGACTTTTTTCTCGCACAGACCAAATGTGCTGTTGAAAGAGAGTGGCTATCTTCAATCAATCAATTAATCAATCAGGGATTTGTAGAGCACGGCTATTCACCCGTGAGGGTCTCAAGGCACTGGGGGAGAAAGGGGAGGGGTGCTGAGGATCAGTCAAAGAGCCAGGTCTTGAGGTCCTTCCTGAACTGAGACAGGGTGGGAGATTGCCTGAGGTGAATGGGGAGTGTGTTCCAGGTCTTGGCGACCATGTGGGAGAAGGATCTTCCTCCGGCTGTGGTTTTCCGGATGCGGGGGACCTTGGTGAGGGCCTGGTCGGCAGAGCAAAGTTGTCTGGCGGGAGTGTAGAAGGAGAGTCTGTGGTTGAGGTAGGCTGGTCCGGTGTCGTGTAGGGACTTGTAGGCATTGGTCAGGAGCTTGAAGGTGATTCTCTTGTCGATAGGTAGCCAGTGTAGGTCTCTTAGGAGGGTGAAGGTGTGGCTGTGTCATGGGGCGTTCTTGATGAGAGGGGCGGAGGCGTTCTGGATGAGTTGTATTCTTTTCCAGGTCTTGGCGGTGGTTCCGGCATAGGGAGCATTGCCGTAGGTGTCTGCTGACAAGGGCCTGGGTGACTGTCCTTCTGGCTTCGGTGGGGATCTACTTGAAGATATTCAAAGTATGCACAGGATGTAGACGCAACACAATGAGACTGCGATCACCTGTCGGTCCATTGGGAGCAATGAGTCTAAGATGATGCTGAGGTTGCGGGCGTGGTGGGTGGGGCTGGGGGTGTTTCCAAGGGCATTGGTCCACCAGGACTCATTCAAGGCAGAGGGTGTGGAGCCGAGGATGAGGACTTCTGTTTTATCCAAATTCAGTTTGAGGCAACTAGCTTTCATCCAGGCGGCGACTGCTTTCATTCCTTTGTGGAAATTAATTTTGGCAGTGGTCGGGTTGTTGGTGAGGGAGACTATCAGTTGGGTGTCGTCCGTTTAGTAGACAATGTTTAGTGAGTGGCTTCTGACAATGGTGGCTAGTGGGGTCATGTAGAGGTTGAAGAGGGTGGAACTCAGTGAGTATCCCTGGGGGATGTCACATCTGATCTTGGTGGCTTCCAAGAGAAAGGGGAGGAGTCGGACCCTCTGTGTTCTGCCGGTGAGGAATGAGTAGAGCCATTGCAGTGCGGAGTCCTGGATGCCGGCGTCATGGAGGTGGGTGCGTAGTGTGTCGTGTGAGACTGTGTCGAAGGCAGCAGAAAGGTCCAGGAGGATTAGGGCAACGGTCTTGCTTCAGTCCAGGAGGGTGCGGATGTCATCTGTGGCGCCAAAGAGTGCGGTTGTGGTGTTATGGTTGCTTCTGAATCCTTAGTGAGAGGGGTCCAGGATGTTGTTGACTTCCAGGAAGGTGGTGAGTTGTTTGTTGACTGCCTTCTCAATGACTTTGGCCGGAAAGAGTAGCAGGGAGATGGGCCAGTAGTTTTTGAAGTCGGTCGGGCCGGAGGTGGGTTTCTTCAGTAGAGGTTTGATCTCAGCGCATTTCCAACTCTCTGGGAAGGAGGCAGTTTCGAAGGAGCGGATGATGGTATGCTGGAGTTTGGGTGCGATGATGTTGCTGGCTTTGTTGAAGATGTGGTGCGGGCAGGAGTTGGTGGGCGTTCCTGAGTGGATGGTTGCCATGATGTCACGGGTCTCGGTGTTGGTGATGTTGTTCCAGCGTAGGAGGGTGGAGGGGTATGGTGACACATTGGTCGACGGGCTGGTGGTGAGCATCGTGGGGAGCCCTGGGTGGTGACTCTGTCGTAAATGTCTGTGATCTTGCGATGGAAGTAGTTGGCAAGGTTTTCGCAGAGTTCTTGCGACGGGGGAGGTAGGTTGAGTTGGAGTTGGGGTTGGTGAACTCTTTGATGACAGTGAATAGTTCCTTGCTGTCGTGGGCTTTTGTACTGATGCTTTGTTGCAAGGTGAGTCTTTTGGTGGTCCTAATGAAGTTGTGGTGATGTTTGATGGCGTTTTTGAAGGTTTTGTGATTTGCGAGGGTCTTGTTGGTGCGCCATTTCCTCTCTAGATGTCTGCAGACCTGCTTTGATTCTTTGAGTATGGGGATGAACCAGTTTGCTTTCTTGGCTGTGCTTCTGTTGTGGGTTGTCTTGAGGGACGCAAGGGTGTTGGCGCAGCCGGCGATACATTCATGGCGGTTGTGTGAGGCAGTGTTGGCGTCGTCGGTGGCTTGGGGGTGTTGCGTTGAGAGTGGCGGTGAGCTGGGCTTCAGTGACCTTGTTCAAATTTCTGGGTGGAACCTGGAGGGTGTGGTGCCGACCGATGGGGTTGTTGAAGGTGAAGTGAATGCAGTGGTGGTTAGTCCATTGGAGTTCGGTGATGTGTTTGCTGGTGGAGAAAATGGGGCCCAGAGTGTGACCGGCTGAGTGAATGGGTGTGGTGACGAGTCGCTTGAGTCTGAGGTTGGTGAGGTTTTCGATCAGGGTGGTGGAGTTGTTTTCCTTTCGGTTTTCCAGGTGGAAGTTGAGGTCCCCCAGTAGGATGTAGTCCTTGGATGTTAGAGCATGGGTGGAGGCTAGGTCAGCGATGGTGTCGCGATGGTGTCGCAGAAAGGGGGTAGAGGCCCAGCAGCCTGTAGATTAGGATGCCCGCAGAGTGGTGTTAGGGTTGGCTCCAATATGGAAGTGGAGGAATTCCATTTTGGTTGCGGAATCTTCGTTGCTGGTGAATTTCGGATGATGACGATGCTTCCTCCGGGCGGTTCGTGCGGTCTCTGCGGATGGTCTTGTAGCCATCTGGGATGGCGATGGCGATGTCTGGAGCCGAGGAGGGGTTAAACCATGTTTCCGTGAGGAAAGTGACGTCCGGGGATGTGGTGTCGATGAGGGTCCAGAGTTCGATGGCGTGCCTGTAGATGGAGCGAGTGTTGATCAAGATACATCTGAGGCTGTGTTCTGCTTTGTGGGTCCTCGGGGTGGGATTGAGTGATGGAGGCTGGTGAATTTGTAGTGGCGACAGGTGAAGGGTCCCTTGGTGTTGCTTGGAGATGCCTGCTTGCAGTTGTTGTCGTGTCCTGGGTTGAGTGCGATGAGTGCTGCTGGTACAATACGGACTGTGCTAAGGCCAAGCTGGCACGTAAGATCGTAATCAGGGACGGTTCCCTGTGTGAAGTTCGTTCCTCCAGATGCATATATAAAAAAGCAATAGCGCAGGCAAAAAAGTCATGGGAAGATGATGTTTGGCGGGATATGCTTACTGCAGCCGAAGGAAATAACAATAGGCTATTTTGGGAGCTGGTGTCTAAAAGATATAGGGGGAATAGGAGTAACCTTAGGAATCATAATCAACCAGAGGTCTGGATGACTCACTTCTCCCAACTTTATGCTGCCCCTCCTGATTCGTTAACCAGTAATGTGTGTGATTCTGTCACTTCTCCTCGAGCTATTTCTAGCTATAGCTTCAAGCGATTTAGGCAGGACCCTCTAGCATCTGCGGATATTATCAGTTTTTCCCTGGAGAATACTACAAAAGCAATCCAATCTTTAAAATCTGGCAAGGCTCCAGGACCTGACAAGATCCCAGGGGACTTATATAAATCAGAGTTGATGATATGGTCCTGGTATATAATTTGCTTTCCAATAAAATTTATGCAGGGGGTGCAATCCTGGGCACCTGGAAAGGTGCAGAAATTATTCCAATATATAAAAAGGGGAATGCCATTCTACCTGTTAATTATACACCAAGTAGTATACAAAAAGTATTTGCCAAACAATTATTGGCTGTTTGGCTAAAGCACACAAAGCACACTTTGACTATTTGGCTAAAGCACAGGGGGCAGCTGCTTACGGTGCGGAAATATGGGGATTTTCAGATTGCAGCAAAATATCGGTTGGCGAAAATAATTTTGCCAGTGCCCTAGTTGCTTGTCCAAAGAGCACCACGTTAAAACCCTATTTTTTAGATTTGGGTTTTAAACGTATAATGGATTTGTTTATTCTAAAACCGCTTCTATATTGAGTGAGAATTTGGACGGTACCAGAACTTGTCATATATAGAGATTCCTTCCGTGACCTTCTGAAGAGACCAAATGCGACTTCCATTCCATGGGTCAAACACGTATCCAAATAGCTTCACATTTTGGGATTGAAAAGGTTTTGGGAAAATCCCCAGGGCCTGGAGAAGTCACACAGTTCCATTGTGAAAACATCCTACTGGTCCTACGTAAGGAATGAGCTAATCTGTAGTAATCTAGATGACCGTTTGACTGCCTCATTCTTGGACTTTAAATCAATCATTCACTTTGAACCTTATTTGGACCTTATTTCTGACTTGCGGGGGAAGGGGTTGTATGCTCATTTCCGATATCGGAGTCTCCCTTTGTTATCCCTGACCAGTAAATGGGGGTCTGTTCTCTTGTCTGATTTGTGTCCCGCTTGTTCTGGTGGTCCAGAAACCGAGGAGCACTTCTTGTTTTTTTGTCCAGTCTATTCTGCTCCTCAATCCAAATGGATTTGCACCATTTGCCGTGCTCTAGGGGTGACCCAATATAAGGTGGCAATGAGAATTTTAAGGAGTAAAACTTTAAAACCATTGTTTGTTGCAGTTAGCAAGTTCCTTGTGGCTGCATGGCATCCAAGAAAGAGTTTTCTTAAATAGTAGCTTTACGAATTTCTTTCTTTTGTATAGTAATTTAACTTTCTATTAATATATTGTATTTTATACTTGCATTAGCAACTCCTTGGAATCACACGGCACACAAGAAGAATTTTTGAATGGCAGTTTTTCATGAATTAGTATCATGTATATAGCACTCTAATGTTTTTTTTATATATATGCTTATAATCTTGTTTTAAATTATTCCTTTCTATGCTCTTCTTATGTTTGGATTGTATTTATGCTTTGATGTTCTAGTAACCAAATAAAGCTGTGTGTGTGTGTGTGTGTGAGTGCTGCTGGTGTGTAGTGGTGGTGGGTGAGAGGTCCAGGGCTCCTGGTGCTGGTCGCGGTCGGGTCATGGACGTTAGTGAGGTTGCTCTTTCTACCACGCAGTGGCCACCATTAAGGTGCGGGAGGAGAGGACAGCTGGGAGGCGGGAGCGGGAATGGTGTGAAAAAGGGGTGTGGGCAGCGGGGCAGCAGCAGTGGGGAGAATGCTAGAGAGGAGGGGGCGGGGCCGCAGGGGCAGCAGCACCTGGGAGAATGCGAGAGAGGAGAGAGAGAGAATGAGAGGAGTAAGGGAAAAATGAGGAAAAGAAGCACATAAAGAGAAAAAGGCACAGAAACAGCACAATAATAGAAAAAACTGAAAGAGGCAGAGAAGGAGGAAAGTGCTGAAGCGAAAGGCACAAAAAAAACAGCACACTGAAAGAGCAGGAGAAAATATAAAAAGGCAGAGGGCAGCTCAGCAGAAGAGCAGAACTCTTCCACTAGGCACCAGGGATGAGGCGCAGGCAGAAGCCTGCGGGTGGAGGAGGGCCTTGAACTTCTGACAGAAGTCAGAGTTCGATTCAGGAAGGGCTTCCACTTGCAGGTGGAGCTATACTGAGGCAGAGCAGTTCCCTGACCACGTCAGTGAGGTTGCCCTTTCTACCATGCAGCGGCCGCCATTAAGGGGAGGAGAAGAGGACAGGGGGGAGGCAGGAGCGGGAACGGCGTGAAAAATGGGGCAGGGCCACAGGGGCAGCAGCAGCGGGGAAAATGTGAGAGAGAAGGGGTCACAGGTGCAGCAGCGGCGGGGAGAATGCGAGAGAGGAGAGAGAGAATGAGAGGAGTGAGGAGAAAAATGAGGAAAAGAAGCACAGAAAGAGAAAAAGGCACAGAAACAGCACACTGATAGATAAAAGGGAAAGAGGCTGAGAAGGAGGAAAGTGCTGAAGCGAAAGGCACCAAAAAAATCACACCTAAAAACAGAAGGAGAAAAGAGAAAGAGGCAGAGGGCAACCCGGCAGAAGAACAGAGCTCTCCCAGTAGACACCAGGGATGAGGTGCAGGCAGAAGCCTGCGGGTGGAGGAGTGCCTCGAACTTCTGACAAAGGTCAGAGTTCTAGTCAGGAAGGGCTTCCACTTGCAGGTGGAGCTATGCAGAGGCAGAGCAAGTCACTGTTAATAAAGAGTACTACACACGCAGTTCTGGATCAATGTATATCAGACCTCGGGGGAATTAATTGATAGCAAGGTTCAAGGTATTCTGTACTTGGTATGCAATAGTGTGTTTCTATGGCCCTAGTATTGATGACCATGGCCCCCTTCAGGCACTATATTGTCAACTGTTGGACCTGACAATACCAATTGTTGAGGGGGACTTCAGTGTCCTACTCGAACCCTCTCTCGCCACATCTATTCTGTGAATAAAAAACAAATTCTCCAAAGATGCAAGCGCAGGTCAGGAAGTTTATGAATGACTTGGGACAGATTGACATATGGAGGCAAAGAGCGGGCAACATTAAAAGCTTTACATTTCATAACAAGTAGTATGGTCATCTATCCAGAATAGATTTCTTCTTTTTAGATATAGGTCTCACTAATAGAGTGAAAGAAGTGACTCACCTTCACAAGCATTTATCTGATCATTCAGCTGTTAAGTTAGATCCACTTCTGACAACAAAGTATCAGGGGATTTCAAGATGGAGAGAAGTCAGGATTCTACTGATAAACCAAATAGTGACTACTCAGCTGAAACAGGATACTTAAGGTATTTATAAGGGGAAGGTTGTAAGCCTAGTAGCATACATGCACAAAAAACGTAAGGGCAAACTTAGAGAGTTAAAGAAAGCTGTTGAATTAGTTCAGACATAAAGGAAAGAGAAGCTTCAGAGCAGAATACCGGAGGAACAGAACCATTGGATAAAATCAGGACTGCTAAGGGAGAGTTAGTGGAATATCTGGAAGAGTGTCTTCAGAAACAATGGTACCCAAGTAAGTTAGCCCATCATAAAGGATGTGGAAAGTTACTTGCTTGGAAAATAAAGACAGACAATGCTAAGAGTGGCAATAGAGGGATTGTAGATTATGAGACGGGGAAGTGGTGTGTGGAGGACAAAGAGATAGAATAGGCATTCACTATGTTTTTTCAAGTTCGTTATATGGATGATATTAGAGTGACACAAGATCAAATGGAGGGATGGTTTTGGAAACTCCCCCTTCCATTACCGAGATGGGCCCCTGATTTTAAAGTGAAGATAAATCACAAAATTAGCCAGGAGGAGGTACATGAGTTAAAGAGAGGGAAAGCTTTGGGCCCTCATGGTCGTTCAAATGAATTATATATGATATTGGAAAAAAGGCTAACCCTGACATTAAGCAAATTATTGATAGATATTTTTACTAAAGGAAGCCCAATACCACAAACTTGGGGTGAGGCTACATTAGCTTGATATTAAAACCTAATAAGGATCCTAAGCTTTGTGAGTCTTATAGGCCAATCTGTTTGCTAAACTGCGACTATAGAATCTACACACATGTTTTGGAAACGAGAGTGGACAAGGTAATTGGGAGTCTGGTTGATGAAGATCAGAAGGGTTTTATTAGAGGAAGGCAGTTGTACAAACTCACACATGATTTAGTGGTGCAATAGACATTGCAGCAAAACAAGAGATCCTGCTAGCAATTTTATCATTTCATGTGGCTAAGGCATTTGGCAGAACGAAGTAATCCTTTCTGAATACAGTGATTATCCAACATGGCATGGGGGAGGAATTCTCTAGAGCACTACAATCAACTTATAAGGAACCATCAGCAAGAGTTGTGGTTAATGGAAGACTGACTGAACAGGTTAAAATAAAAAGAGGTACTCAGCAACGTTTCCCATTGTCCCTATTAGTTTTCAGTTTGTACATTGAGCCTCTAGCCATAACGATGAGTGGGACCTCTGACATCACCCCGTTTGAATATAATGGATGGAAGCAGAAAGCCGTGATGTTTGCATATGATCTATTAGTGTTTACCTCAGATTTATTGAGTTCATGCCCATATATCCTACATTCACTGGAAGAGTTTGGGGAAATCTCAGGATGCATGGTGAATGCACAGACAACAGAATTAATGACATGGAAGTAAGTAATAGTTATCTAGTAACAAAATGTTAGGATTGGGATCTTTAGTTGGCAGTCAGTCCAAGTAGAGACCCACACTCTAGTTAGGATAAGAGAGTCACACAGCTAAGATAACCACTGCTCGCCCCCTTGGTAGCTTGGTACAAGCAATCAGGCTTATCTCAGAGGCAATGCGTTAAATATTTGTACCCACACACAGCAACAAAGTGAAAACACTACAAATGGCACCATACTAGTTTAGAAAAATAGCAAATACTTTTAAAGGTAAAAAATACCAAAATGACACAAATCCATCATACACAAGCAAAGATATAAATTTTAAAAGAATGGAGTCAATGTGTTTGTCTTTTCATGTTTTATGCCAGATTTCACTCCAAAGGCCTCAGGAACTGGAGTGGGCACTTCTTGGCAAGTCAGGGTCCTCAGCAAAAGAACCCACCGACAAGCAGGTGAGGTGTGTGATGCACCTGGAATTTCTTAACAGGAGACAAGCTCTGTCCAAGCCCTTGGAGAAACTTCACAAGCAGGATACACCGCAAAGTCCAGTCTTTGTCCTCGCAAAAGCATAAGCAGCAACTGCAGGCCAACCCAGAAAAGCATACACAGTAAAGGGGCAGTACTCCTACTCACAGCTCTTCACCTCATCTCCTTGGCAGAGTCTCCTCTTGATCCAGAAGTGATCTAAAAGTCAGTTTTTTTTGTTTATAATACGTATACTAATTTCTGCCTTTGAGATAGGCAAGCTTCAAAGGGAAGTCTTTGTAGTGCACAAGACCCTGCCTTTCCTGCACCAGTCCCAGACACACTCTAGGGGGTTAGAGACTACAATGTGTAAGGACAGGCACAGCCCTATTCAGGTGCAAATGTCAGCTCCTCCCACCACTCTTGCCCAGGAAGACCCATCAGGATATGTAGGGCACCCCTCAGCTCCCTTAGTGTTACTGTCTAGAGTGAATTCACAACCAGCCCAGCTGTCAACCTGGACCCAGATGTGTATTCCACAGCCAGGCAGAGGCACAGAATGGTTACGCAAAAAAATGCCCACTTTCTAAAAGTGGCATTTTCAAACACTCAAGTTAAAAATCATTTTCACTAAAAGAAGTATTTTTGAATTGTGAGTTCAGAGACCCCCAAACTCCATATCTCCTTCTGCTCCCAATGGGAAATTATGCTTAAGAGATATTTCAAGGCAATCTCCATGTTAACCTATAGGAAAGATATGTCTTGCCATAGTGAAAACCGAATTGGGCAGTATTTCACTATCAGGACATGTACAACACAATAATACATGTCCCACCTTTTAAATCCACTGAACCCTGCCCATAGGGCTACCTGGGGCCTACCTTATGGGTGTCTTACATGTACTAATTCTGGGGAGGTGATGCATTGGAAACCTTTTTGTGTGTGATCCAACTGTCTGGGGCTACTCAAGTCGTTGCACTCCAGATGTTGTGCCTCATTCCAGAGAGGCACGATGTTGAGCACTTTACGTGTGGGATCAGAATTGTCTGATATGACTAAAGTCATCACTCACCAGACCTTGTGCCTTCTTTTTCCGTAGGTATGGACCTGATAACTCTTGTGTACAACTTGAATTGTTGGGGTGGCTCAAGTCATCACTCCCCCAGACAAACAAATATTTGAGTATGATCAAAACAAATCAGTACATTAGGTGATGGCATTTCCACACATTATCATTTGTGCGCTGTAGAGTTTTATCAGTATAACTATATGTTCCAATGTAATGGCCATTTCAATTAAAAATTTGCTGTCTACAATGGCAGTTTGATAACACACCATGCTCTCCACTCTACGCCCCTTTACTCTATTCTACACCCCTTTATTCCACTGCATGCCCCTCCATTGTACGCCACTCCACAACACTACACTTTACTTCACTCTTTGTCACTTTACTTGAGTCCACCTCTCTACTCCACTTTTTGCCACTCCACAACTTTACTCCACTCTAACACTCCACCCTATGACACTTTATTACACTTTGTGCAAATCCAGGTTACTCCACTTTACTCCACCCTACTTCACTCAACTCCACTCTTCGCCACTCCACTCTAAGACACTCCATAACACTCTCCTATATGCCACTAAGTTTTAGCCATGATGAACAGCAGCCACACTTGTCTACAACATGCAACAAACTGCAGCTACACAAACTTAACAGGATATACAAATCATCAATCAAAAAAGCTAAAAAAAGATACTACTCAGACAGAATTCAAAATGCTCAATCTACAACCAAGGAATTTTATAAAATTCTCAATGAATTTCAAAAACCTACATGCATGGAAGGAAGTCATCCCGCCACTCAAGATTTTACAAACAAATTGGCAACTCACTACACAACCAAGGCAGACACATTGGACTCCTATTTAAAACAGAAGAAAATCATCAGCACCAACCCCTTTACTAAAATACCCTTTAAGAATAAACCATCCCAACCTCTACAGTCCTTCAAACAAATATCCCAGGATGAATTTATGGATTTGGTCAAAGCAAGCAGACCTTCTGGGTGCCCTTCTGACCCTTGTCCACCACAAATCTTTAAGAACATCCTGCTATCTACTTCTGCTGCCACACCTGTAAGAAGAATCATCAACAAATCTTTAACTTCAGGAACTTTTACTGCAGATCTGAAAAAGGCATACATACGACCATTATTAAAGAAAACAAACCTAGACCCGCAAGACCCCAACAACTACAGACCAATCACAAATGGACCTTTCCTGGGCAAATTGATAGAAAGAGCAGCATTCGCCCAGATGTCACAATTCATTGAAGACAATTCTATACTTTCAGACTTCCAAACTGGATTCCGCCCAGGAAGAAGCACTGAATCGGCACTCATGGCAATCTGGGACGATCTTAAAAACACAGTCAACCGAAATGGAGTTGCTGCACTACTTCTCTTGGACCTCTCAGCTGCCTTTGATACGGTTGACCATGACACCCTAACTCTAAGACTTCACGAAGCAGGCATACAAGGGATTGCTCTCGATTGGATTACTTCCTATCTTCAAAAAAGAGCAAATATCATCCACTCACCCCCCTTCTCGTCCGAACCCTACTTCACAAAAGCAGGGGTCCCCCAAGGGTAAATCATCTCACCTTTGCTTTTCAACATCTACATGATATCTTTACCAGAACTGATCAATGATTTCCATCTCACATGCTACAACTATGCAGATGACACACAGATACTACTTAAATTAGAAGACCCCAAAAACATTGAAAACTCACAAATCTTCAGGTGCCTCAGAGCCGTTGATCAGTGGATGACCTGGAGTCATCTCAAACTAAATACCTCCAAAACAGAAATTCTCATATGTGGTGACTGGAAAAATTATGACGCTCTGTGCGTCTGGCCTGACGATCTCGGACCACCTACTCAATTATCCAAGGAAGTTAAAAACCTAGGAATCACCATGGATTCCAAGTTAACTATGCATGCCCAAGTAGACAAATTAGCACGCACAAGCTTCATCACCTTAAAGACTTTACGACGCATCTTCCCCCACCTCGGATTTCCACACAAGGTGCAAGCTACTATCGCTTGTACTATCCAAACTGGATTAGGCCAATAGCCTCTACCACGGATCATCTCTATCTGTTATGAAAAAACTACAACGTATCCAGAATTCCGCAGCCAGGCTACTACTACATATAAAGCCGCAAGCCCACATCTCCCCTGCCTTGAGAGCACTACACTGGTTACCCGTTGCCAGCAGATGCACTTTCAAGCTGCTTTGTATCACCCACAAAGCTATACATGGAACAGGACCTCTTTTTATCAGAAAGAAAATTACCAAATACATCCAACAAAGAACCCTCCGCTCAAGATTGGCACCCCCGCTTTAGAACACCACCATACAAGAAAAAGACTATAGGTGGTACATCCTTCTCCGTCCAAGCAGCCAAACTACGGAATTCATTACCCCCAACTATAAGAGCAACAGATAACTTTCTTGTCTTCAGAAAACTACTCAAGAGTTGGCTCTTTCCTTCATAACCACCTTTTTCAAACAACTATGAACTGCATATGCCTATCAGATTATATGTATATTTCTATTTATTTATAGTTTCTTTGGAAAATATGTATTGCTACTATGTCATAACAATAAAATACACACACACTCTTTAAACCTGTCTGACTAAGTATTTTTTACCCATGATTCTAATTATGTATTGTATGTGCATATGTGTGTGTATTCGTGTGTGTGTGTGTATATATATATATATATATATATATATATATATATGTATGTATGTGTATATGTTGTTTCTGTGCCTGGCATGTTCGTGGATCATTGCATGGCTCCTGGTTCTTTGGGTTGTTATACTAGATATCTATGAATTCCTGCTCTCATCTTATCACACTTATCTACTCATCACTCTTATGTCATGTCTCTATCAAACTATCCTCCATTCTCACTCTGACTCATCCCAAATCCCTTCTACCACTTTCATCTCCTAAATATCTCTGCCTAAGCTCTTCCCTCCGCTTCCACATCTAACTCACCAAACCTCACTCTACCTCTGTGACCTCCCACACAACCCTACTAAATTCTCCTGCATTCATTTCACCCTGCTACTATGCTCTCCCTAACCCTTCCATATACTCTTCCCCCTCCGCCCCCGTTTACTCATCCCAAGCCTTTGGGTTGAGTAAATGAAGGATATACTCCCAATTAACACTTCTGGATTTCTTTCCTCCTCCACCCCTCCATTACTCCAGTCAATCTAACCAACAAACTCTCATATCCGCGGCTCAAATTAACTCATAATAATACTAAAACTGTACTCATTATTTAACGATACTAATCCATCACTAATTCTTGTTGGGTTCCAGAGTAGCGTGCTACTCATCGAAAAGCGCTTCGACGCCTCGTCAGGGGTAGTAAGCGCTATATAAATACGATTACAATACAATACAATACAATAATAGGGAAGGATTGGGCCCGGCAAGAGGGGTCACTTGCCAGGTTGACAGGGCTGTTTAAAACTGCACACAGACACTGCAATGGCACATCTGGGACATGCTTACAGGATTACTTACAGGATTACTCATGTGGGTGGCACAGTCAGTGCTGCAGGCCCACTAGTAGCATTTGATTTACAGGCCCTGGGCACACATGGTGCACTATACTAGGGACTTGTTAGGGACTTGTTAGTAAATCAAATATGTCAGTAATGGATAGCCAATCAAAATCACAATTTACACAAGGAGCACTTGCACCTTAGCGCTGATCAGCAATGATAACGTGCCCAGAGTACTAAAACCAAAATAATGAAATCTGGCACACAGTCAAAAATACAGGAGGAAAAGGCACAAAGACAGAGGAAACCACACCAAGGTTGCCAGGTCTAACAAAAAAGAAATCAAGGGGCATATTTACACTCCGTCTGCGCTGATTGTGCGTTGAAAATTTTGACGCACAATCAGCGCAAACGTTGCCCCGTATTTAAACTTTGACGCCCGAGCCCGTGGACGACAAAATTCCGCTGTGTGCGTAATTTTTTGGATGCGGCAACCCGCCTTGCGTTAATTATATGCAAGGTAGGCGTTCCCGTCCAAAAAATGGCTTCAAGGGCCGTGAGTCGCATTTATGATTTTGGGCATAAATGATGCACGGCCGGGAGGCGGGGCCAGAAAATGACGCACAGCCCGATTTGCGTCAAAAATTAATGCCTGGGTCAGGGCAGGCGTTAAAATGGGGCAAACACACCTGTATTTAATCAGAACACACAGAACAAACAGCAGAGCAGCAGAGCAGCAACAGGGAGCCATGGAGGTGATGCTAATCCAGCGTGTACGCAGACGCAGAGCCCAGCAGCAACAACAGCAGCTACAACACCACCAGCAGGGACCCCAAAGGCAGGGCAGAAGGCAGGAGGTCTTCTAGTTTCAAAGCCCTGTTAGCACATGTAGATTGCTTCCCCTTGTGAAAATGTCTGTTGGCCCTTAGAATGCAAGCCTCACCTTCAGGACTGGTGAGAAACAGATGCAGCCCACACCTATGATCACCTCCATGCACACCACCCATTTCAAAAAGCACTGCCCCTGATGATGCCTGGAACAGCATAGGAGTTGCCATTATGTCAAATACACCATCAACCATTGATACTAATTAAGCCGTGTAACACAGCCACTGGGTTCATTTGTCTCCTTCAAAAACACAGGACGTACACAGTTTGACATGTCAACTTTCTACTTTGTCCTCAATGCAGTCTCAGTCAGACCACTGATTACGTAACTTGTCAAGTAACTGGATCCTGAATCACCTTTCATTCTGTCAGCCTGACTGGCAACTGTCTGTCCGTCAAACTAAAGTATACCTGTGTCTACATATGTACCACACTTGCGTTAGCAAACCTCCCATTCATCTGGGGGCATTGGGCATGGGCTTCTTCCATGCATACCCAAATACATTGTATAGCATCATCTGCCTTTTAACTGTACCATTTGAGTTACATCCTCTTGGAAAAGCAAAATTCATGGCCCATCCCTTGTCTGGGTTGCATTTATGCATGAATGACAAAGTGTGACAGTGTCCCAGGGTTGTAGGCAGGGATTGGGTACGGGGCTTTCAGCACAACCAGCAACCTCTGATAATGTCCATGAATAATACACAAATGTCAGGACCATGACAGTTCACACACAGCATCACAGTGCGCACAACATAGTGATGGGCCGTGTGTGGTGAATAGCTGCGAGAATAATCAGCACAGAGGCTATGATGTTCCCAGATGCAGTGGGAAGTGCAGAGGCCAACCTGTGTACAAATGCTGTAATGACACCTGCCGGAACATGACACATGAGACATTATCTCACTCAGCACACCAAGGTTGCCCTGTTGACTGTCTCATTACACGTCTTTAGTGACAGGGTGGGACCATCCACATGTTGGTTCACATGTCCACATCTACTTTACTCACATTGATCAACCAATGATACTTAGTAGTTACAGGAATAGCTGCCACTGACTCATGATGAGTCCTGGACCGAACTGTGCCAAATTACACCCCAAACAATCTACAGTATTATCATTGGACCACACACATGAACAAGACACCTATGTGCAATTGATCACTGGAAATATGTGGACACGTGCGGTCTTGTATGCTGGTCCACCACAGCCACTTGATAGTTGAGGCTCACTTATATGGCCCCAACTGTGGTGTCATCATACATATGAGATTCACCCTTGTCTGTCTGTACAAACAACATGGTACACACTTCCTCAATGAATGTGTATGACTCACTGTGGGATTCACCAACTAGTGCCTAGTAAGCTCTTACCAATACTCTAGGACATAGGATGTAGAAAATGTGGACCATTGACATGAACAAGCGTCTGCCATCCATCTGGTGCATGCTATGTCACATGTGGTGTCTATGTGACCCTAAAACTTGGAATTACACTTTACGGGTGTTGTTACATGTATGACTCAGACATGCCCTTGCTCATTTTCAATTTGACTTGCATCTAGGGATTGGACACATGGACGTCACATTCATACAACCATATGTACAATTATGTTTCATGTGATACACACACACTTGGTCAACAAACATATTAGTTGTCAAAGCACACACTTTGAGCCAAAGGCATTTAGGTATTGTACATATGTGCATCACATTGCTATCCTCTCCTTATGCCAAACATGCACAATTTGTGCAACACATATATGTAGGCCACACTTCTGACAATCTATTGCGTCAGACACCTGTAAAAATACTGTGAAGGGTGTAGCGGATGATGTTCCGCTGCAGTATGATGTCATACGTGTGAACTTACACCATCAACACCATACTGTCTTCAATTAGCCAATCTCTGATGTGTTCAAAATGTAAAATAACCAAAAAACAAGTACAATTGCCCCAAACCATTTAATGCACTGTAATTTTGACATCCCTAGCGGTGTGCGTCATTTTTTGTTTACCAAAACTGTATTTGTGTCATTTTGTTTGACGCACAGGAGAGAAATTTAGCCCGCATCAAGATATTTGTACAGTCCATGTATCATTATGTGGATGCAGGTTAATATTCATGTCTGTGCGTCAAAAAAAATGACGCAAATACAGTTTTGATAAACAAAAAATGACACATAACGCGAAAAAGGCGGGACTTTTCATACAGGAAGTGATGTGATAGGATATCCTGTTTACAGATCATGTACAGTGGGTGTACTTTCATTTTGCAGTCCATAATCCTTCTAGACTTTGTGGCTGTGTAGAGAGTGTTGTCCTGAGATTTTGTGATGTTTTTGTCCTGTGTGCTATCTGTAAAGTCCTTTAGTGAAATAAATATTGTTTGTGTATACTGTAGTACTGTGTTTTGTCTACATTTGTCCATTTATCTTGTGTTTTTCTTGTTTGTGGGATTCTGTTGTGGGTAGTGTTAGTTTGGGGATAGTTGAGCTCTTTTAGTGTTTATGTTTACTTTTTTTCTGTCTTTGTACCCCTACTTTCACCCTTTTCCCCTTTCTGTTTCTTTTACCCCTATTCCTTATCGTCACTTATAAGTATGTCTGGTAGGCCACGTCTTGGCAGGATGGGGGAAGAGGAGTTGGGGGGCTTCATCTGGCTGGTGATGCATTTCTTGCCGCTCATGATCCAGGGAGGGGGCAGGGTGATACAGGGGTATTCGACAGAGGCACGCAGAATCCGGTGGGGAAAGGTGCTGCATCACCTGCAGCGTGTGTATGCCAGCCATAGGAATGACCACCAGCTGAAGCACCAGTGGGCTGACCTCATCACCAGGGAGCAGGATCTCTCGGACCACCTGAGAATCATGATTGGTGGCACTGTTGGTGAGTACGACTTATGTTGATGTGCACGATTAAATGTTCTGTAGTGACATCGGGGGATTAGTGCAATGTCTGCCAGCTAACTTGCTGAATGTGTGTAATGCTGGGGAAATATAAGGGGATCATTGATGCACCATGGCAAGGATCACAATTGCTAGCTGTCAGTTAGCACGTGCTCAGCAAACTTAAAGGTTACTTTTCCATGAAGGAAATTGTTGCGGCCTTTTTGTCAGAACAGCTAACAAAATTGAAGCCAATCATGTCTATATAGGGTACTATTGACAGAGAAGTACAGATGTACCAACATTTAGGCCAACTATGTTGACGCAATTGCTAGACTGACTTTAGAATCACTATATGATGCAGAAAATGAGTGCTGCCTTCACGTAAATTGATAATAGCAAAGTGGCTCAGACATATGTCTCATGTGAGTCTGGTGAGTGTGGAAGGAAAGCGTTCACAGAAGTACTACAAATGTGTGGGATTATTGTGTTCCTTGATCTTTTTGGATACATGTCAGTTCTTGATTTGAAAACATCGTGAAAAGGTGTAAGGTGCCCTCAGCTAACATCTTAAGATGTTTGTTGGAATTAGTTGAACCACAATCCAAATATGGATGGCAGTCCAAGTGTGTGCACATGGCTTCACATCTCCATGGTTGGTGCAAATCACCATAGTTGGGCCACATCAATTGACTATACTGTAACAACAGGATGGCTTACAAAAGTCCCTGCCCCTCCCTCTGTACATTGGGCCTATGTGCAATAAATGTGTCATGGCCACAAGGCATGTTTGACTGGTAATGCAGTCGTCAAGTAACCAGGCTTTGGATTTCTCTCTTGGATGCACATGTTGAGACAATTGCACTCCATATTTCTTAGTGCTCACCAATTATGGAGCATGTTTGCAACCACATGATAGTTAGGGCCAATGTATGTGTGCAGATATGTGTGTAACTGTCACAGGAGACCCATGCTATGTACAAGTTGGCAGTGATATATCAGATCCAGTACCATCATGTCTGAATGGCTGCCAATTCATTATTAAGCCTACACATTGTAAATGATTATGAAATTGTTGCACTGTGCACAGATTTTGAGCACATTTCTTCCTTCCATACCTTACAGGTGGACCGGCACGCTACACTGTGGGAGAGGTGGCGACATTTGAGGACTCCGACCACTCCAGTAAGTGTTGATATGTCTGTTATGTGTTGTGTTTGCTGGTTATGGACTCGTGTGAGTTGGACGCATAGCAAGGTGTGATGCGTTGGGCAAGCTTTTCACTTGTTCCATGAGTGGGAATGCAGTTCTCACATGTTTTGAGTTTGCCAATGCGTATCCAATGGTATCATGTAGGGATTGTAGGAAATCCCTGTAGGCTCTACTGTGAGTACAGGGGATAGTCATGTGAATGACACTTGTATCACCAAGAGTCGCAATGGAAGTTAGACCCAATGTAGTCAGACTGTCAGAACCACATTCTCTAAGATTGGTATAGCAAATAGCTTTACAATAGACATCTGCTTCCCTATTTACCTACGTAATTTTTAAACAGTAGGTAGAACCTCCTAGCAGCATGTACTTCCACATGTAGTGCATCAAATCTGTGGAACCTGAGTGCAATGGCCTAGGTGTGCAAGCAATTCATGATCATGGGTGTTCTAGCAACTCTGTGTCTGATGTAAGTCAGGCCTCACTGGAAGTATATGTTGTGTACTAAGTTCTGCATTTCCTGACATGTCTGACCCTATGAGTGCTCTAGGGTTTGCTGACTCCTAATTGTAGATAGACCTTACCTGTGGTGTGTCTGTAGAGACAAACATGTGTGGAGTTTCCTATACACTCCTTGGTGTACATTTTGTTGGCAAATTATAGTTGTGTATCCACCACCCCCCCTCAAACACGGCCATGGGTTTGTGAATGGGGTACCTAGTACTGATGCTACCGGTATGTTACACATACATGTGAATAAGTGACGGTTTGGTTGCATACTAGTATACACACTCAGGTTTGGCACTTGGTACTATACTGGCAAGTCCAGTTACAACTTGCAGACCATGTGACTTTAGTTTTGCCTTCCGTACACTGACATTTGTAGCCCAGCTCTTGGCGGAGGATATGCAGCATGATTCTTAGATGATAACTGTCAGAACTCAGATTGCAAGTCAAAGCCAGTTATTACCCATCTTGTAGGTTATGGATGTGCTTGGTGTGATGTGACCTTTGTAGTCTGGCCTGCCATATACTTCCTCAGGGACATTCAGGGGGTCATTCTGACCCTGGCGGTTCATGACCGCCATGGCGGAGGGCGGCGGAAGCACCGCCAACAGGCTGGCAGTGCTTCCTGGGCTATTCTGACCGCGGCGGTAAAGCCGCGGTCAGAAAAGGGGAACCAGCGGTTTCCCGCAGGTTTTCCCCTGGCCCAGGGAATCCGCCATGGCGGCGCTGCTTGCAGCACCACCATGGGGATTCCGACCCCCTTCCCGCCAGCCTGTTTCTGGCGGTGTCCACCGCCAGAACCAGGATGGCGGGAACGGGTGCCGTGGGGCCCCTGGGGGCCCCTGCACTGCCCATGCCACTGGCATGGGCAGTGCAGGGGCCCCCTAACAGGGCCCCACAAAGATTTTCACTGTCTGCTTTGCAGACAGTGAAAATCGCGACGGGTGCCACTGCACCCGTCGCACCCCTGCAACTCCGCCGGCTCCATTCGGAGCCGGCTTCCTCGTTGCAGGGGCTTTCCCACTGGGCCGGCGGGCGGCCTTTTGGCGGTCGCCCGCCGGCCCAGCGGAAAAGTTGGAATGACCGCCGCGGTCTTTTGACCGCGGTGCGGTCATTCGGCGGTAACCGCATGGCGGGCGGCGACCACCGCCCGCCGCGGTCAGAATGACCGCCTCAATGCTCTGTATTGTGATATGAGCTGTTACAAGTACAGTAGATGTATTGTCTGATTAACTTGCTGTGCCGTTTCACACAATGCAGTTACTAATGTAGCATATCTGCATTTGTCTTCACAGCTGCTAACATGACTCCAGACCAGGACCGCGAATTTCAGCGCCGGGCCATGCGATACCAGCACATCCTGCTGGTTGAGTCGGGGTTCCGGAGGGTGGCCCGGCGATATTGCCATGAACGGGCCTCCAGGGCATGGCGAGTCTTCCCACAGGGTGGGCCTACTTTGACCACCACAGCCACCACATGAACAACCACCACTCAGAGCCAGGTGGCCCCACCCACAGCTGCCACTGTTCGTCCAACATCTGCAGGACTTCCTGGCCCCAGCATTGCCACCGGTGCAGGACAGCCCACACAGACCTCCTCCATCGGTACCCAGACTGCCACTGTTCCATCTGTTGACCCTGCAGCCTTCAACAGAATGGAACATAAGATGGACAAAGTGCTGCGCAAGTTGAGCCACTGGAGCCGGGACGTGCGGCACATTAAACGGCGGGTCAAGGATATTAAGAGGACCCTCCGGAGGGCCAACCTCTAGACACTTTATTTGATGGACATGATTCCCTCCCCTCCCTCCTCTTTCCTTGTTCTTATAGTTTGTGGGCTTAGGGGGCTTAGTGTTAGGTTAGTATAGGCTGTTAGTTTAGTTAGTGTTAGTGGGTGTGGGGTGGGGGGGCCTGCTTGTTTCTTTTTTTACTTATTACATGTGTGGTTGGTGGGTAGGGGGCTATGTTGGGGTTCTTGTGTGTAAAAAAAAGAAAAAATACCAAAAAAACAAAATGAAGATAATAAAAAAAATATACAAAAAAATATATATTTGTTTAGGGTAGTATAGTATGTGTTTAGGTTAGTATGTGTTGTCCTCCATGTGTCCCGTCTCATAAAGGGGGGTGGGGAGTAGATGTTTTGAACGTTTCGTTACATGTGATAAGTAAGTGTAGCTTAGGTTAGTTAGGGACAGTTGTGGGTAATGCGTAGTCAGGGTAGATTAGGGTAGGTAAGATTTTTCCTTCAGTTTCCTCATCTATGGTTAGCATTTAATAAATATTTGGTTACCCCTTAATAGTATGTGTTGAATGGTACTTGATCGTGGGTTTGGATTCAGTGTACATCAATTTGGTACTATAACATCTGTGTCCTATGCTACAAACAAATCCCAACTGAGCTGTACGATTGGCAGCTAGCCCAGAGCTACCTTGCAAAGTGTCGACCCTTTGTTGAAACCACCAATCACAGTTAATATGGATCCCAATGTGTTTCTGTTGATAAGTTTTAGGTCTGACTGCAGTGTGATGATCATGCACACCCTTATAAGATGAGTTCTCATTGGCAATCTTGTATTCTTGTCTTCATAGCCCTCATACATAATTTGTGACACAATTCGGCATGATTACCTATTTGTATGTTAACTCAGACACCTTCCTTTGTGCAGTTTTTGTAGTGTTTACTTAGATTATTGTGGCATGTTTATTGTGTTATTTTTGCAAGGTGACAACATTTTCCGGCCACTATTTGATGACTTAGTTATACCCTGAGGAAGCATTCTTCTGTCCAACACAGCATGGTGGTGTATGGTTTCTCACTTCATCAGATTTGTCCCTCAGGATGGGCAGAGTATGATGCAATTATAGGCACTGTGCAGATTTCTCTGACTACATATTATCAGGACAGTTGTATTGACAAGCTACGTAATTTGACAGTAGGCACATTTCAGTTATCTACTGCACAGTTGATATGTCACATTACCCAGGACCGATTTGTTGTGTAAGTGCTATTTATTGAAAAGTGCTGTAGTGCTATCTGTACATTGTCCATGATTGTGAGTCCATTATAGTGACATCTTACATTGTGATCCAACACAAGGGTTTACCAAAATGCTTTTGTCATGCTGGGGTTGCTGTTTCAGACAGTGCAGAGGGACAGACTTAGCCAATGAGTAGGAGAGAGACAATCACTGGGCTGGGTGACAAGATATACAGTGGTTTGCAGAACAGTGCTTGAGTAAAGTTGTTTCAAGACTGGCAAGTTACAAAGCGCAGGGCCTTGGTAATAGTTGGCCATGTGGCAGGGACTAGTGCTTCCGGGTCATTTTCCTTGTGAATGTGATCTGTTCCATGTCTTCTTCTACTGATGTGTGTGTTGCCTGCTTTGTCCTTGTTATTGTTGGTTGTGAAGGGGCAACACACACCTCAGTGTTAGAAGACGTGGAGTCAGACATCCTGGTCGCTGCTCCCTGTGAAGGTCTTAAGGGCAGTACTGCAGCAAGGAGGGCCTGCTGGTTCTTGAGAATAGCAGCCGCATCACGATGGTAGGCAGCCAGGTCGGCTCTGAGGGGTTCAATGTTGCATTCGTGCACGTGTTGACAGGATTGGTGTTGTAGGTGTTAGGTCAACTGTATTACAGCTGTGCTGATTTCCTTCTGGGTTTTCTGCAGTTCCTGCAAGATAGATGTTAGGGCTTGCATAGCTGCTGCCTGATCTGTAGATGACATCATGCACAAACGCATCCCCTCAAGGCTGGCTGCCATATTTTGCATCCCCACCCGCAACTTCTTGGCCAGCTCGCGCTGTACTCCAACTACAGTTCTCTCAAAGCTGGTGCCAGTGTCGTCTGAGTCCTCAGCTGTATTGGAGCTGGAAGGTCTTACAATTGGGGTGGTGGGTGGTTCCTCTGCGATAGCTGCTTGTTCTGTGCTCCTCCTTGTGACAGAAGGTGGGGTCTGGAGGGTTTCAAGGACCTTTTGGATGGTCTCCTGGGTAATGCTTATCGGCTCGTCATCCATGTCATCAGGGAAATCTGGGACAGGCATATCGGCAGGAGATCCAACTTCCTCTGCAATGAAACGGTACAATTAGTGTGTCTGTGTTGTGGCAATTTTGATGTGACGTGCCTGCCTTTTGATGAATTCACTTTGTGATCTTGGTTTGTGTTAATTTCTCCAGTCCTTCAGATGGGCATTCTTCCAGGCCTATGGCCCACCTGTGTGTCACATGTATGTTATTGAGTTATCATACTTGTCAGCCTCATCGCCTCTAGGTGTTGATTTATGTCAAATAGAGAATTGCCACCTTCTTTTCCTACTCGACCCTCCGTGTACATCCATTCTCATGGTGAGACCTTTCACTGGCTGTGGGTGTACTGATGGCCCAGGCAGCACACTTAACGATCTGGACCTGCCCCAATCTCCGATCGTTCACATCCACTAAAATGTCATTGACATGTGGCATATCCTATGCATGGCAATGTTATGATCCGATATGGATGTTGACATTGTTAATGTGTCCTGCTGATGTTGGGGAATGTGTGTTACATTGGATTGCCCTGATAGTCGTATCAGTGTCCTATTTCCTCCTCTTACAGTGCAGGTGTATTTCAGTGACCAGTTACATGTGTCCCCTCCTCAATGCTGTTTTTCTGAGCAGTATGACATTTGGGATGTTGCCTTGTTACACAGGCACTTGATGGACCCTGACATATGCAGCATGGGTGTGTCCTTAGTGCTGTGTAGCTCCTATTGTTGTTTAAATTGGCTGATGTTTGTGACAACTATGGGCATTGACATTTGAGAGTACTGGGGCCTTTGTATTGTTTCTGGGGATTGTTGCAGTTGTCATCCTCACACCCTAATTTAGGTGTGTATGATCCATGGGGAGGTTTACTGCCATTGGCTACTTGAGCTGCACACAGAGCAGAGGTGGTAGTGGCAACTGTTGTCGCAGTTACATTGCAGTTGTCGGTATGGCTAGAGGATTGCTAATAGGGCCCTAGTTAATGCAGGGGGTATGTTGGCTGACGTGTGCCAGGATGTCAGTTTGGCGTAGTGGCCTTCCCTCCTGTCGTGGCTTTCCCTTTGCTCCATCTTTGGCATGACAGCATGCCACCATGGGACTGTTGTTGGTGTAGTGTAATGGTGTGCCCCACCTTCTGTCTGTGCAGGCCATACCCCCCTGCCGTGCCCATTTACCCATGCCACTCCATGTATATGATGACTTACATGCAATGTGTAGTAGGTATTCCCCCCCGGTTGCAGTTGACATTAGTGCATTTTAATTCCCCATGCGACTTACCCTGCATGTGTGTTGTTTCCTGGTAGTCTGCGCTGTCCTGTCCTTGAAACCCTGTGACGATCTCCTCAGGGATGACGGCTGCGACCATCTCCTCCATGTGTTCCAGGTCCTCCTGGTGTGCTGGACTCCAACCTCCAGTCTGCAGTGCTGCCTTCCTGTTCCTGGCCATCTTTTCCTTTGTCCTGCGCTTGCAGTCATGCCAGCGTTTCTTGCACTCGATGACTGTTCTGCGTACTTCAGCCACACTGTTAATCTTGGTGACAATTTGTTGCCATATGGCCTCTCTCCTACTGATTGGCAACTTTGATGTGACAAACAGTTGGTGCTGGTGTTCCGTCACCTCTTTAACCAGAGTTTCCTGCTCCTCTGCACTAAAGCGACACTTTCTTTTCTTCTTAAATGTGTCCTGGTTCTTGTGTGGGTCCTCCTGGCTAGTTCCTGGTCTGCTGTCATCTTCCTGGGGTCTGTAGTGGCATCTGGGATCCATTTTGGCTCTCCTCTGGTGAAATGGCTGTGTTCGCAGTTTTTTTTTACGCTATTGCGTAAAAAAAAAACGGCGCATATCCGGTTTGCGGTGACGTAAATCGACCCACAGTCATTTCCGCTGCGTTAACGTCCTTTTCCTTTACGACTTGACGCCGCGGTGTGCGTAAAAAATAATGACTCCCACCTGTTGTTTGCGCCGCCTTGCGTCAAAGTATAAATATGACGCCCGCATGGCGCACCAAAATGGCGTTAGCCGGCGGTAATATTTTTGCCGCAAAACTGCCCCGGTGCAGTTTTGCGTCAAAAAGTATAAATATGGGCCCAAATATTTAGGAGTCACTGTTAGACAAGATTTGGAAAAGATGACTGAGGTCATTTTCAACAAGGTTATGAAAGAAGCCAAAAGTTTGCTGAGAGCATGGATGGGCCTGTCGCTTATAAATTTCAGGAGGACAAACATGATAAAAATGGCGATACTTCATAAATTTAGTTACATTTTTTAATGCAATCGCACTAACATTCAGATCAGAGTGGTTTAAGAAATTATAGGGGGAAGTATCCAGTTTTATTTGGACTTCAAAGGGAATACAGTTTGGGGGTCATTCTGACCTCAGCGGTAAAAGGCCCTTACCGCCGGTCAGAAGTCCGCCATTCTACCGCCGCAGCCGCGGTAAACCGTCACGGTCATTCTGACCACCAACTGTGAAACCGCCAAGAACCCGACATCCACGGGAGGCCGCCTCATCAGCGGGCAGCGGAAAACTGGAGATGACCAAACCTCCACCGCCACGCCAACACAAACACGCCCATGCCATTCTGACCCACGAATCCACGCGGCGGTCTTTCAACCGCGGTATTCCATTGGCGGTACACACCGCCGCGCTCAAAATACACACACAGCTCCAAAACACAGCCACATTGGACAATTTGAAATACACACACCTGATACACATACAAACACCACTCCCACACATCCAATCAACTATAAAACACACACCCACATCACCCACAAACCCCCACTAGTTGGAAATCGGAGAGAAGGCGATAGAGAGAGAGCGAGCGAGCACAGCAATCGAAAACCCCAACACACACAGGAACCCAACATCATCACCCACACCACATCTACGCACACATCACCACACATCACCACGCACATCACCACAAACACCACCCCACACCTCATCCACACCACCCCATGGCACCCCAAAGACACCCCAGGTTCTCGGACCAAGAACTCAGGGTCATGGTGGAGGAAATTATAAGGGTAGAGCCCCAGCTCTTCGGCACACAGGTGCAGCACACCACTATAGCAAGGAAGGCTGAGCTATGGCAAAGGATCGTAGACAGGGTCAACGCTGTGGGACAGCATCCCAGAAATCGGGAAGATATCCGAAAGCGATGGAACGACCTACGGGGGAAGGTGCGCTAGATGGTGTCGCGACACAACATCGCTGTGCAGAAGACTGGCGGCGGACCCCCACCCACTCCACCCCAATTCACAGCATGGGAGCAAGAGGTAGTAAACATACTGCATCCTGATGGCCTCGCTGGAGTACACGGAGGAATGGACTCTGGTAAGTCGAATCTCAACTACTTCACCCCCCCCCAACCACCAGCATGCCAACCCCCACCCCCACCCTCACCCCCAATCTCAACCCCCCAGCACACAACCTCCCTGCCAATGTCTCACCAGCACAACCCACCCTAAACAACACCAACCCCTGAATGCCAACACAAACCATAGACAGCCACCACCAAAGCATGACTATTGCACATACCCATACCCCCCCCACCACCCTCACAACACCTCCCACAAGGGAATGCCAGCACTGGGGGACAAGGGCACTCAAAATGCACGCCATGGCACACACAGAAACAATAACCATACTCTTTTACCCCTGCAGGGCCCGAACGCCAACACACCGCCACGGAGGGTCGAGATTTGTCCATCCCACCCCCAGAACAGGCCCCCAGTGAGGACAGCAGCTCTGTCGACCTAGAACCTGATGACCAGCCCGGACCATCGGGGACCTCTGGACAGTCGGTTCCCCACACACAGACACAGGCCACAGCAGACCCAACCCCCTCTGGGAACACCAGCACAGCTCCCACCCAGCGGGCCCATGCCTCTGTCTCCAGGACGCGTCAATCAGCGGTGTGTCCGCCACTACAGGGCACCCAGGCTGACCCAACACCCCAACAACAACAGGGACCTGGGGGCAGTGGTAGTGGGCACACCGTCCAGGGAACAGAGGCCCGGGGAAACAGGGCAACTGGGAGGGCTGCTGTGGGACAGGGGGGGGAGGACAGGCCCAGGGAACCGACTCTCCAAGAGGCCCTCACCACCATCATGGGAGCATACCATCACTCCCAGGAGACGATGGCGACGGTACTGGCCAGGTTCACCGAGATCCAGGCACAGCAGGAGGAACGGTACATGGGGTTCAGCAATGAACTCAGGAACATCGGTACCGCTATGGGGACCATAGTCCAGGACCTCAACCGGATAGAAACCACATTGCGGGACCATGTGGCACCACAAAGGGCCCCTGTCACTAGCCAGGACCAGGAACAGCCTACCACCTCCGCCGGCGCTAGTGGAGAGGAGGCCCCACCACAACGACAGGCCACCAGAACCCCACCTCCTGGTGAAGAACAACCACCCCGCAAGAGGAACCTGAGATCTCACAGGAAGACAGAGTAGGATGCCAAGACCCCCGCCAGCATAAGATACCCCCTGATGTCATCCCACTGTCCCACATTGTCGCCCTGTCCAACCTTGAACTGCCCCTGCTCCATCCTTCCACAGGCATATGGACAAGGCACCTGTGAAACTGAGAACTGGACTCTGCCATGGACATAACTCCACCCTCACCCATCACCGTTTTAATATCATGTACCAATATCTAGCACTAAAAATAAATCACTCATTGCACTGAAATCATTCAGGAGTCAGCCTGTATTATTTACAAATGTATAACACATTACTGATAAATAATGTTCAGTTAATTTTGTGATGACAACATACCGATGTCAATAAGCATTAGTCCATGGGCTAACCAAGCTGAAGTCACGCAGTGAGTCATACAGCACTGAAAAGGGAAGGGAAAATCAAACATCAGTTTAAAAGAACTGGGGGGAAATACACAAAGTAAAGATGCAGGAGGCTTTCAGCAAATGTTAAATGGCGTGGGTGATTCTTACCTGTGTGCTACTGAAAATACTGTTGGATAACTGTGTCCCTGTTGTCTGTGTCGTCCCCGTCGTCTTCCTCCTCTTCACTCTCCACAGGCTCCACAGCTGCTACAACACCACCATCTGGACCATCCTCCTGCAGGAAAGGCACCTGACGTCGCAATGCCAGATTGTGAAGCATACAGCAGGCCACGATGATCTGGCACACCTTCTTTGGTGAGTACATCAGGGATCCCCCTGTCATATGCAGGCACCTAAACCTGGCCTTCAGGAGGCCAAAGGTTCTTTCTATGATCGTCCTAGTTCGCCCATGGGCCTCATTGTACCGTTCCTCTGCCCTGGTCCGGGGATTCCTCACTGGGGTCAATAGCCAAGGCAGGTTGGGGTAACCAGAGTCACCTATTAGCCACACACGTTGTCTCTGTAGCTGTTCCATCACATAAGGGATGCTGCTATTACGCATAACATACGCGTCATGCACTGACCCAGGGAACTTGACATTTACATGGGAGATGTACTGGTCAGCCAAACAGACCACCTGCACATTCATAGAATGGTAACTTTTCCTGTTTCTGTACACCTGCTCATCGTCTTTTGGGGGTACTAAAGCCACATGAGTCCCATCAATGGCACCAATGATGTTGGGGATATGTCCAAGGGCATAGAAATCACCCTTCACAGTGGCCAAATCAACCTCCTCAGGGAAAACAATGTAGCTCTGCATGTGTTTCGTCAGGGCAGACAACACTCTGGACAAAATCTTTGAAAACATAGGCTGAGACATTCCAGATGACATGGCCACTGTTGTCTGGAATGAGCCACTTGCCAAAAAATGGAGGACTGACAGAACCTGCACTAGAGGGGGAATTCCTGTGGGTTGGTGGATGGGGGACATCAGGGCTGGCTCCAGCTGGGCACACAGTTCATGTATAGTGGCTCGGTCAAGTCGGTATCGTAGTATGATATGGCGTTCTTCCATTGTCGACAGGTCCACCAGCGGTCGGTACACGCGAGGATTCATCCTTCTCCTCGCAAGTCCCAGCGGACGGTGCCTAGGAAGGACAACATGGAGCACAGAGTTAAGCAAATCACAGGTACGTTCACCACAACTTGC
The DNA here is from genome assembly GCF_031143425.1 of Pleurodeles waltl. NCBI lineage: Eukaryota > Metazoa > Chordata > Amphibia > Caudata > Salamandridae > Pleurodeles > Pleurodeles waltl. The sequence goes on from NC_090447.1 coordinate 628,817,191, forward strand.
ATGGCACACGATTATCTATGTATTGAAAGGCGTGTATGTGTGGCAATGCAAGGCCTAAGCCTGTGTGACGCAGTACAAATTATGCCATGTGGGCCCTTGAAATGGCGGCTGCCTGACCTGTGAAGTGGGACAATGGGATGTGAGGTCAATGCGCTGGCGTGGCACACCGTGGCGGTAGGCGGTCGAAGACCGCTATACGAAGCCGCATTGGTTAATATTGAAGCCTATGGGTTTCAGGAGCCAATGACGAGGTGCACCGGCGCGGGCGTGACCGCCATTTTCTATCTGATTAATCACTCGAGACCTGATCATCCACAGGAGAGGACCTATACTGCAAGTGCTGCTGTGACCTCGGTCTGGAAGAGATAATGGCTGCTGCGACTGGGGAAAGGGCCCCTGCCTTCACGTCTGAAGAGTTGGAGAAACTAGTGGATGGGGTCCTCCCCCAGTATGCGTTACTCTACGGTCCTCCAGACCAACAGGTAAGTACACTGGGTGCACATGGAATGGGCTATGCCTGTGTTGAGTGGGGTGGATGTAAGATGGTGGGGTGGGGAGCGAATGAGGAGTGCAACGCACGACAGATGAGAGCATGTGCCACATGGCAAAGTTGGGGAGGGGGGGACAATCACATCTAACATGCAGATAAATGATGAATTTTCCTTTCCCACCCTGTACATGTCAAATAGGTCAGCGCCCATCAGAAAGTCGACATTTGGCGTGCCATCGCCAAGGAAGTCCGGGCCCTGGGGGTCCACATCAGACGGGGCACCCACTGCCGCAAGAGGTGGGAGGACATCCGCCGCGGGACCAGGAAGACCGCCGAGTCACTGCTGGGGATGGCCTCCCAACCTAGGAGGGGTGCCAGTCGTACCCTGACCCCCCTGATGTCCCGGATCCTGGCGGTGGCCTACCCTGATTTGGATGGGCGCTTGAGGACATCACAGCAGACACAACGGGGTGAGTATCAGCACATTCTGCTATATTTATGCTCAGTGGAGGCGTCTGGGTGGGGGAGGAGGGTTGTGGGTGACATTAGGCCAGGGCGTTTTCTGTAGTGTAGTCCTCTCCTTTAGGCATGGCCCTGTGCCCCCTACCCCCACCTCTGTAAGGTGCCAAGTACAGCTATCCATGGTCCTGCATCATCCATGTGTGTATTTGTTGTGCATAGACCTGTAGGCCTGGTCACAAGTACTGAGTAGTATACCCCGATTGCGCTGCGTAGTGCATGAGGCTCCTGTGTCTGTCCTCTCCGCCAATGGTGTTGAAATTGCATGCACTCAACCTGTTTTATTATTTCTCCCCCCACCCTTTTTCTTGATCTTCTTGTGCATGTGTGCATTAGCATCATCAGGCGGAGGAGATTTGGCATCGGAGCACGAGGGAGCTGCAAGTCACAAGGCCCCGGTGGGCCGTGGTACAGACACCGAGGGCACCAGTGATCCGGAGGGCGAGGGGAGCACCACAACGGGGACCGGTGGTGACACCAGCGACACCGACACGTCCTCGGATGGGAGATCCCTAGCGGTGGCGGCAACATACGGGCCCCCCGCCTCTACAGGTACAGCCGCCACCCAGCGCACCAGCCCCGCCCTCCCAGCAGCCCCTCAGCCTACGCTCCGTGCCTGCTCGCCCAAGAAGGCGGGCATCTCCTTCGCCCCAGGCACCTCAGGCCCTGCCCCTGTCACCCCTGCTGCCCTCAGTGAGGAGGTCATTGACCTCCTTCAGACCATCATTGTTGGGCAGACTACCCTTTTGAATGCCATCCAGGGGGTAGAAAGGGAGGTGCATCGGAGCAATGCCTACCTGGAGGGCATTCATTCGGGTCAGGCTGCCCATCAGCGATCGTTCAATGCTCTGGCCTCAGCACTGACGGCAGCCATTGTCCCTGTTTCCAGCCTCCCTCTTCTAACTAACTCCACCCTGTCTCTGTCTCCTGTTCCTCTGCCTATCCCATCCACACCATCAGACCAGCCTGCACACACCTCAACACCCAAGGGCAGCTCATCCAGACATAAGCACCACAGATCACACAAACATTCACCCAAGCAACACCCAGATGCAGACATGCCAACAGTCACTACCACTTCTGTGTCCCCCTCCTCCTCGTCTCCCTCCTCCCTCCCTGTGACGTCTACACTCACACCTGCATTCACACCACCATCAGCCAGTGCTTCCATCACCAGCACACACTCCAGTACAGTCCGCACACGTGCAGTCACCACCCCCACTGCCATTTACACGTCCCCTGTGTCCTCTCCCACTGTGTCTGTCACCCCCTCTTCCAAGACACACAAACGCAGGCAGCCACCCACCCAACAGCCATCCACCTCACGACAGCCTACGTCACAATCACCTGCACCCAAAGACAGCACACCTGACTCTCCTACAACCATATCCTCTTCCTCCACTCCCATCACCACTACTCCCACCCTTTACCTTGGTCCTAAAATAGTTTACCTCTCCAATCTTGACCTCTTTCCCTCCCCTGACCCACCCCGTCCATCTGCTAAGAGTTCCAAGAGCACCTCAGCCACCACCAGCCCAGCTTCGAGTGTCACTGTGGTGCATGGGTTCTGGAGTCCACCCTTTGGCAGCAGTGACACTTCTATCAGCAGCAAGGGGACAGCCAGCCCCCCCCCAGGCAAGAGGACCCGGAAACTCAAGGGCCGCCGTGAGAGGACTGACACGGCTGCCCCCAAGGACCAAAGTTCGGCCACTTCACCTGCCACAACATCCAGGGGAGGCAAGGGCCAGAGAGCCTCTTCTAAGGAGCGAAAGGGCAGCAGGGCGGAGAAGTCAGCCAGCAGGAGCGCGGAGCAGGAGGGCCCCACAAGCCCCATCCCGGCTGTGAGGGAGGACACCAAAGGGCCCAGGACTCCGTCACCGAAGGGTCCTGCAACTGCACGGTCGGAGGGCGACTGAGCAGGGAGTCCAGGCCAGGTCTGGCTCCCTTGAATAACTGGACAAGCACCGCTGAACAGGTCCCCGCCGTGCAGAAGAGCACCGCTGAACAGGGCCCCGCCGTGCAGAGGAGCACCGCTGAACAGTGCCCCGCCGTGCAGAAGAGCACCGCTGAACAGGGCCCGCCGTGCAGAGGAGCACCACTGAACAGGGCCCCGCCGTGCAGAAGAGCACCGCTGAACAGGGCCCGCCGTGCAGAAGAGTACCGCTGAACAGGGCCCCGCCGTGCAGAGGAGAACCGCTGAACAGGGCCCCGCCGTGCAGAAGAGCACCGCTGAACAGGGCCCCGCCGTGCAGAGGAGCACCGCTGAACAGGGCCCCGCCATGCAGAAGAGCACTGCTGAACAGGGCCCCGCCGTGCAGAAGAGCACCGCTGAACAGGGCCCGCCGTGCAGAGGAGCACCGCTCCGCTGGGCCCCGCCGTCTCAAGCACCGCTCCGCTGGGCCCTTCCTGTCAAGCACCGCTCCGCTGGGCCCCGCCGTCTCAAGCACCGCTCCGCTGGGCCCCGCCGTCTCAAGCATCGCTCCGCTGGGCCCCGCCGTCTCAAGCACTGCTCTGCTGGGCCCTTCCTGTCAAGCACCGCTCCGCTGGGCCCCGCCGTCTCAAGCACCGCTCCGCTGGGCCCTTCCTGTCAAGCAGCGCTCCACTGGGCCCCGCCGTCTCAAGCACCGCTCCGCTGGGCCCTTCCTGTCAAGCACCGGTCCGCTGGGCCCCGCCGTCTCAAGCACCGCTCCGCTGGGCCCCGCCGTCTCAAGCACCGCTCCGCTGGGCCCTTCCTGTCAAGCACCGCTCCGCTGGGCCCCGCCGTCTCAGGCACCGCTCCCCTGGGCCCCGCCGTCTCAAGCACCGCTCCTCTGGGCCCCGCCGTCTCAAGCACTGCTCCGCTGGGCCCTTCCTGTCAAGCACCGCTCCGCTGGGCCCCGCCGTCTCAAGCACCGCTCCGCTGGGCCCCGCCGTCTCAAGCACCGCTCCGCTGGGCCCCGCCGTCTCAAGCACCGCTCCGCTGGGCCCTTCCTGTCAAGCACCGGTCCGCTGGGCCCCGCCGTCTCAAGCACCGCTCCGCTGGGCCCCGCCGTCTCAAGCACCGCTCCGCTGGGCCCTTCCTGTCAAGCACCGCTCCGCTGGGCCCCGCCGTCTCAGGCACCGCTCCCCTGGGCCCCGCCGTCTCAAGCACCGCTCCTCTGGGCCCCGCCGTCTCAAGCACTGCTCCGCTGGGCCCTTCCTGTCAAGCACCGCTCCGCTGGGCCCCGTCGTCTCAAGCACCGCTCCGCTGGGCCCCGCCGTCTCAAGCACCACTGGCACAATGACAGTGCCGGATCTGTGTTGAGCTACTGTTCACGGTTCACTGTGCCCACCATGCCTCCTCCTTGACCGGTGGAGACTGTTATCCACCTGATGGACTGTGGCTTTGCACTCCCCAGGATGGTCCAGTGGGCAAGCCACCCACTGTAGAGACTTGAGAGACTGTGGATTTGCACTCCCCTGGATGGCACAGTGGGCAAGCCACCCACTGTAGAGACTTGAGAGACTGTGGCTTTGCACTCCCCAGGATGGCACAGTGGGCAAGCCACCCACTGTAGAGACTTGAGAGACTGTGGCTTTGCACTCCCCAGGATGGCACAGTGGGCATGGTGGCCCCTTCGTGGATCTGGCGTCGTGGACTCATGTGGCTGTGGTGCCCCCCCTTCCCTTCCCCCTGAGGTGCCTGTAGTTTTGTCATCAGATGCCCCTGCAGTGTTCTCTCCAAAGGACTCAGGTCTCCTGTGTGGGCTTTGCCCTTGTGTTGATACACTTTGGCCCACGGACACTTGGAATTTCGTAAAATGTGCAGGACTAATTGCCTCGGTTTATCGATTGCACTAAATATTGAATTGATTTTTTAACATTTTTATTGCTATTTGACCATGACTTATCAGAGGCTATTTTTTACACAAATTTTGATTCACAATTTAATTATGTCTTTGCATTTTTCACGGGGGTTTGGGTGGTGTCACTGTGACTTGTTGCTCTTCATTGGTGTGTACATAGTTTGGGGGGGGTGGGGGTCGCATATGTGTGTGCCGTAACCTTTCCTCCTCCCCCCTCCCCCCTCCCCTGTGTCGTAGGTGCAGTACTCACCGTTGTCGTCTGCGCCGGCGTTCGTACTCGTGGTAGATGAGCAGGTAGACGAGAGCAGGTAGGATGTTTAATTCGGGTTCCATGCTGTCCTCCTTCCTCGTGGAGTGCGTAGAGGTGAGCGTTTTCCCGTTCGTAGTCTGTTTCCGCCGTGTTTTTATCGGCGGTGCTCCCGCCCCGGAAAAGGTGGCGGATTGGTGAGTTGTGATAGTGTGGGCGGTACATTGTCTGCCGCCTGTCTGTTGGCGGTGACCGCCGCGCTGTTTGTTTGTACCGCCGTGGCGGGCGGAGTGTTAATGTGGCGGGCTGTGTTGGCGGTTCCCGCCAGGGTCAGAATTCCATTTTTTGGACCGCCGGCCTGTTGGCGGGTTGGCCGCCGCTTTATCACCGACCGCCAGGGTTAGAATCACCCCCTTTGTCTGAAAAAAACTTTGTAGGAAGACACTTGAAGGTGGCATAACAGTCCAGGATTTTCAACTTTACTGTTTGGGCCTTTCAGCTAAAAAATGTCAGAGTACTGTTAAGAGGAGAAGATCAATTACAGGTGGGGCACATGTTTCAGGCTATGCTAAAGGATGTGCCACAAGGGAGTGGGCACTTCCTACATAAGTTTGGAAGAACCACATTTTTCAAGCAAGTCAGACTGAAGACCCTGCTGGCAGCCTGCAGACTATGGCACAGGTTAGGAGGGTTTTTGGGATACCATTGTCACATAGGTTCTCATTATCCTAATGAGACTACTTGATTTGGGTGGCAGAATCACCTGTACTGCGGGGGACTGAGTCTGATCCCGCAACAGGTGACACCTGTCGGCCTAATCCGGGTTTATTCCGGCTAAGTAGCAATGCCTCATCTCCACCCAAGAGCAGGGATGAGTGGGGCAACTGGGTGCATGACATACACGACTCCTCAGGGAAATAGTGGTCACTCAGATCTCATCCGTTTCTCTCAGTTACATTAGTCTCATGTATGCAAGGGCAATCAGAGGCAGAGTAACATTCAATAAGGTTTTATTGAAGTAACTGCATCTTAGATAGTAAAGTATGTGTTGCAATAACTAGGACGATGAAGCACAATAAGATTAAAACTATGACAAGGAGAGTAAAACACAAGAATAACGCTACCATACTGTCACTAAGATATGTAGAGATAGTTCCTACATAAGCTATGTTAGAGCACAGCATGTTAAGCTCTAAATCTGCCTTTCAGGTTCCCCCTGGGAAGACATCACCCCTCATACCTGAGCAAGAGGCCTGTAGTCTACATAAGCAACTGTAGCGAAGCAATCAGCAATCAGCATACAGTCGTGGTCATCTGTCTGGAATCTCCCTCTAATGTACATGGGTCAAAGTAGTGTTTTTATAATAAAACAGCTGATGTTCTAAAAAAAAGCATCCCCACATAAGATTGTGTATGTTTCTGTGAACATTGGAGACAAAGTGTACCACTTTTGCCGGCAACCCATCTTACTGCAGCCTTGAGAAAAGCACAGAGTGAAATAAATGTCTTGTCTAAGAACGTAGTGCTGACCTAGGCGAAGACAAGCTAGATAGAGAAAATAAAACAAGACCGCAAATGTGGCTAATGTTAAAATAATAAACAAAGCTGAATAAAATATTTCTAGATTAAAGTGACAGTGGCAGGCCTAATTTGCTAAAATAATGTGTATAAAGCTATAGCTAAAATGGCTACACAACACCATACATGCCCCAGTGTGGAATTTGCCTGGTACTCCAGGATGCTTGATGGATATATTAGCAAGATCACTGACTTATTCCAAGATAAGTAGTTGGGATCAGATTTTCAAAGGTAGCAGGTTGATAGCCTGGCTAGACATATCTTGAATTACAGGAGGAAGGCAGTTCCAATTTAAATATGATCAACTAGCCAGCCAGGTACGGGGGCTGCAGCAGAAAGAGAGTGGGAACATTGAAGGGGAAGAAATATTACAAGGCAGTGCCCCTCTGAAGAAAGAGGTTGCAAAGTGGTGCTGGAGGTTGGCGCAAAGCTCTGATAGAGTTTTTCGCCTACAGTTGAAGCTGTTGAAAAAGGACCTGCCAATGCTGGGGGTCCCTCATCTTTGCCATGTTTCTATGTTTATGCTCCACAAATCAGTGATGTCTGAGTATCTTAAGAAGAATCATCTATTTACAGTTCACAGGGTTACCTAGACCACAAAAAGGTTGTCTAAGCTGTGAACCTGAGTGACGAAGTCCTGTCTCAGGTGTGGGAATGAGCTTGCTCATGTAATGCATACGTTTCTATCCAACATTTCTGGGAAGAAGCGGATAGGGCTCTCTGTGAGATGTCAGGTACAGAAATAAAGGTAAGCCCTGCACTGGTGATGTTTGGTGTGATGGATGAGAAGGGTGCTATCACTAAAGTATACAAGAGATTAAGAGCACTTATTTGCACTTTAATTTTATTTGCAAGAAGGGATATTTGCTTCAAATGGGTATCGTCTCTACCCCCAATCGTGATAATGATCACGGCCAGTCCAGTGACTCAGTAAGCTTGATTGCAGTACTCTTGCTCGGAGAAAGGTGGCAATGGAGGAATCATTGCAAAGGTGGTGGGAAGAAAGATACGGGGAAGATTTAAAAATATCCTGGGAACTGTCTGATGATTAAGATCTGAAAATCAATATATAAAGATTCCCAGGGCCATCTGACAAATCAATTAAAGTTGGATTAGGTCTTGTTCAGGATTATGGAATAGAAGGTAAGGTGCTGAGCCTCTATTAGTGCTGCCACCTGGTACTAAATGAGGACAAAAAGAAAAAAATAGGCTCTTTTATCATGTCTCTATACGAGCTGATCACAAAAGTTTTTTTTTTTAATTGAAGGTCATTCATACGTATAGATAGGACTCATTCTATGGCCTGTTTCAGAGCCCCTGGTATAGCTAACCTTTAGAACATAAATTTGAAACACAATTGATTTATAGTACAGACTATGGTAATAAAAGGCTTTTCTGATCATTTGGGATGTGAATGAGGGGAGAGACAGCCAGTTTCCTGCTTGGTTATGTGAAAGGGCTCCCCATGTCAGATTAATGAATCACAAGAACAGGTCAGTACTCTCCTTTTTTAACCTACTGATCAGTTCAAAGGAAGGACATATGGTGAGAGAAGTCTTTCACAAGCCAACAGAGAGTAATGGGCTAATAAAATATAATCGAGAACATCCCAAAGCTTTAGGTTTCATTCTCTCCTCATAGCTAGTGTTTAGGAAAAGGAAAACTGCTCAAAGGTAGCAAGGTCCAAGAACAATCAGTGAAGCTATTTAGCAAAACAATGTGAAAAGGTTTTTATCACAGTTAATATGGAGATCAAAAGTTAGAGTTTAAAAACAACAGTTTACCACTTCTTGAAATGCATGAAAAGACCAGTCAGAATCTAACTACAACCTTTGTGTCTGTGACAAAAGAAATAAAAATGTTATTAATAGAAACTTGGGGGCATATCATACTCTCTTTGCGCCGGATTTGCGTAGTTTTTTTTTATGCAAATCCGACGCAAAGCTAACTCCATATTTATAATTTGGCGTTAGACCCGTCTAGCGCCAAAGATCTTGGAGTTTGCGTCATTTTTTAGCGTGGACACCTACCTTGCGTTAATGATATGCAAGGTAGGCGTTCCCTTCTAAAAAATGACTCTAAGGCATGTGCGCCTTATTTAAACTCCCGTGCAAAAATGACGCACGGGAGTGGGAGGACCTTCAAAAATGACGTCCAGCCGCATTTGCGTCATTTTTTAACGCCTGGTCAGGGCAGGCGTTAAGGGACCTGTGGGCTCAGAAGGAGCCCAGAGGTGCCCTCCCATGCCCCCAGGGACACCCCCTGCCACCCTTGCCCACCCCAGGAGGACGCCCAAGGATGGAGGGACCCATCCCAGGGAACTTAAGGTAAGTTCAGGTAAGTATTTTTTTCGTTATTTTTTTGTGGCATAGGGGGGCCTGATTTGTGCCCCCCTACATGCCACTATGCCCAATGACCATGCCCAGGGGACAGAAGTCCCCTGGGCATGGCCATTGGGCACGGGGGCATGACTCCTGTCTGTGCTAAGACAGGAGTCATTTCAATGGGGGTTGGGAGTAAAAACAAATGGTGCAAATCGGGTTGAGGCCAAAAGTTTGCCTCAGACCTGACTTGCCCCATTTTTTGACGCCCAAGCTCCATTTTCCCCTACGCCGGCGCTGCCTGGTGTGAGTCATTTATTTTGACGCACACCAGTCAGCTGCGCCGGCTAACGTCATTCAATAAATAAGGCGCCCGCATGGTGCTTTGGAATGGTGTTAGCCGGCGTTAAAATTTTTGACGCACAACTGCGTTGGCACAGTTGTGCGTCAAAAAGTATAAATATGGCCCTTGATGTTACTTAGTTTCTGGGAGCCTGACTTAGAGTTTGACAGTTCTGGTCCTGCCGTCGCTTTACCGTCGGATTCTTGCCCACCGACTTTGTAGTCGGCCCGCTCTATTTAGCTGCTGGTGGAATGGAGTAATGTTATCCAGCATAGGAGTCTGCTGCCCTTTCGACAGGGTACCTCATAAGCGATGGATTACACTTCATCGAGGCGGTCGGGGCTCAGCTGCAGTACAGCTAAATATGGTGGTGGGAACTCCATCTGCTTGATGGAGTACTTGAAACCACCGCCACAGATGACGGCAAGACTCCCGATAAGATCTATATCAGGCCACACATGGGATATTTTCCACACATGGGATCAACCAACTATGATAAACCTCTTGGTGCTTTCAACAAGGTAAAACATGCTGGACATGCCAGTCCAAACAAGATTAAACCCACTAGATTAGACACCCAACATAATCAACATAATCTATGAAGCCTTCCCTCAGTAAGATGCATTCACTGCTGGAATTGAAGTATCTGTTAATTCACATAGGAAATCTGCAGGTTAGACCTAGGCTACATATATCTCGGGAAAGCAGAGTAAAACATATCAACTGTAACAGTGACAACAATATATATTTATGATTACAGTCCATTGCAACATACACTATATTGATGGATGATGCCAGGAAGATTAGTACCCGCATTCTAGAACAGAGAAGTATTATCAAATGCAGACAAAATGCCACCAGGATGACCATCCATTTTGTAGAGCAGAACCATTCCAAGAATGACATTAAGTGAGATGTAATTGAAATGATCTGCCCAACGTATGATGATACTGACTTTCACCAAATCAAGAAATATCTAGAAAAGAACAATATTGGAGCTTTCGAGCTAAATCCCATTTTAAGGGTGTAAGTGAGGAAATCCTCTGGTATCAGATCTATTAATGGAGGGGCTTGCTAATTGAAGGCATAATCATGCAGTTGCTGACCCACGGCTCTCAGTACACCTTTGCAGTACTGGATAGTTGTCCCTGTGCCACATATGACTATGGGACTGATTACAACTTTGGAGGAGGTTTTAATCCGTCCCAAATGTGACGGATATAACACCAGCCGTATTACGAGTTCCATAGGATATAACTAGTGCTGACTAGTGCCATTTATTAACTCCACCTGGGCGTCATATTTATACTATGACACTAGGTGGCGCAAAAAATTGGTTAGAGTAATTTTTTCCGACGGTAATCATTGTGCCTTGTCATAAGGCAAAATGACGTTAACAGAGGAAAAAATAATCTAATCCGGTTTACGACATGTAAACACGTCACAAAACGCAAATGTACTGTTTTTGCCCTCAATAGCGTCAAAAACAGATGCTTACGGGGAAAACAGTCCAAAGGAGAGCCAAAATGGAGCCAGGGGAGACCCCAGAGAGACCCCATTCAGCCAGGAACCAGCCAGTAGGACACACACAAGACCCAGGGTAGGAAGAAGAAAAAGAGGAAGTGTTGTTTCAGCGCAGAGGAGCGTGAAATACTGGTGAGAGAGGTGAAAGAGCCTCAACATCAACTCTTCATCACCTCTAAATTGCCAATTGGAAGGAGAGAGGCAATCTGGCAGCAGATTGTGGATAAGGGCAACAGTGTGGCAGAGGTCAGGAGAACAGTAACTGAGTGCAGGAAACACTGGCATGACTGCAAGTAAAGGACAAAAGAAAAAGGAAAAAATGGCATGGAACAGGAAGGCAGCATTGCAAACTGGAGGTGGGAGTCCAGCACCACAAGAGGACTTGGAGGGAATGGTTGCAGCGGTCATCCCGGAGGAAATTGTCACAGGAATACAAGGACAGGAAAGCGCAGACTACCAGGAAATACCACAAATGCAGGGTAAGTTTCATGGGGGAAATTTATGCTAAAATGTTAAGTGCAAGAAGGTGGAGGCACATAGGACTCCCACAATGCATGTCAAAGGAGCGCAGAGGGACACAATGCACATGAAGCAAGTTGCACCATGCCGACGTAAGCTACACATATACCTATGCCTTAGTAGTGCATGCACCATGACACATACACAACCTGGACATATTTTGAACACCAGGTCTAAATACCCACATGTACATATGCAGCACATGGGATGGATGGCATGCATAATCACTGTGCCACTGGTTGTGACATCACAGTATCCCTTGCATGTAGTCATATCAACACCACCAACACGACCAAGGCCTCAGAGACCAGGTAGTCATTCAGCACCAATCCTGGGGTTACATCATAGTGGTGTCCCTTGCAGTAACACCTTGCGACTGCCTTGCCTCATTGCCCAAACGCATGTGTGCTGCATCTGACAGCACACAAGTCATTGCAACTGTCCCAACAGTACCCAGGCATGTGCCTGTAGCACCACCACACCGCACATAGACAACACATCCACATGAGGCAGCCATCCCTACATCATGCAGTCAGGGTGTCCCCTGGGTGTAGGGAACAATGAACTGAACAGGCGCTGGGGGGACAACAGGCTGGACCTGTATCATTGGTAACATGCCACTACCTAGACCAACAAAACTAAAGTAGTGTTGAACCACACATCTTGATGCTGAACTGAAATGTGCCACTACAGAAAATATGTACCACAGATAGCAAACAGTAGGTCTCAACAGTCACAGGCTGAGCCCACAACTACTCTGACACAACCATGTGAGACACATGGGAATGGGGAAATAAACACACACATACAGCACATGGGGTATGACTGTGAACATAATGGCAGATAATTCCACATTGATGGGTGGGGGATGATGCATGGGCAAGTCCGGTGTTGGTAAGGCTGCCAGTGCAGTGTACCCTTCGCGCTTGGCAGTATGAGACACACGTTGGGATGGCGGCTAGAAATCTGTCTGCTCATGGTAGCTCTGTGGGGCACTTAGCACTACATTCTTGATAGATTAAATAGTCTCAGTGCCAGTTTTGGGCTGCATTGGGTGTAACAGGACACGCTGCACTCAGCCCTGCAAATCAGTGGAAAGGGCAAAGGGCCAGGGCATGGGACCCCCTGCACTGCCCATGACAAGTGCATAGCCTGTGCAGGGGTTTTAGTTTAAAAAAAACTTTTATGTTTTTACTATGGGTCTCTATTAACATAATGAGTAGGCAAAGTATTGATATTATTATGCATTTTGGAATTGCGATGGTTTTAATTAACCGAGTCAATAAACTTAAACTTGAAACTTGAAGCTGTGCAGGGGCACCCAGGGCCACACCACATCACCAACAACCATTTCATGGGGGTTACATTGCCATGTAAAGGCTGGTGGAAATGTGGAAACAGACCTGGAGGGTAGTGTTGAACGTAACACTGGTCTGGTGTCACAGGACAGATGGCATAGCCAGTCTGTAAGATGCTGAAAACCTGCCATGTACAGGCCATTGGCCCACGGGGTATTCCACATTGACAACAGTGGCCACTACCACCTGTGCTGTTGGGGGCGTTCAAATGCACAATGGCAGTTTGGTGCCCATAGGACTGATGGACTTGACATGAGGGACCAATATGACTACCTGCAAAATCACCTCTAACTTGCTTCAGGTTCTGACCTAAATACAACTACTGTTAAATGGCTATGACCATAGACATATTTTCCATCAGGCACTGTCATATCCAGAATGATGTACACAGCAAAAATGTCATACCCATACTGCCCATCCCTGGGTTCAACCCTGTGCTTGTGTCAAATGTGCTGTACTGCCACCATTCTGCACTCATGTATCACAGTGCAAGGAGGGCTGCATTGAGGGGAAGGACATAGGTGATTAGTAAGGCAAACACACCTACACAGACAGGAAACAAAACTGAACTCTGCCAGGCAATGTAGCACACAAACACAAACAACAACATGAGGAGCCATCAATTGCAACAAGAGCACAGTGTCCTGGCAATTCCATCCCTGGGGCGGTGCAAGATATCAGCACAGCATGGGTGTATGCGAAACATGTAAGACTGTGACAGGTGAAAATTGCCATGTGTGGTTCTGTGGCATGAGCACAGAAACACCCATTGCAAGGCCTCACCATGCAAATGGATGCAAAGGGAGGGTAGAACATGAAAAGATGATGTCAAGCCACAAAAAGGATAGACAACACACTTAGAAGATATCCTTCTTTGGCGGTGGCATTAAGCCACTTTTTGTGGCTTAGCGTCACCTTGTAAATACAACCCCTTACCAACCATCACTGTGCGTGGAAGGTGCGTGCAATGGGTGCTGCTGCGGCGTGCCACAGCAACACCCATTGCATTTTGATGCTGCCTCAGATAATTGGAATTTTGTCAACCTGAGGCAGTGCCAAAATCTTACGCCACTCCCAGGGGTGATGTTAGCAGGGTGCAACGAGGAGGAATACATTTATACCTCCTCGTTTTTTGTTTTTCCAGTGTGTGTTGCATTCTGCAGCATGCATAGGAAGAGCAAAATGCCAGAAATTATTGTTTATGTGTGTGAAGGTGTCCCTTCCTGCACATAAACAATAATTTGTAAATGACACTTTGGCTCTTCTGTGTGTGCTGCATTCTATGGCTCACACAGTGCCAAAGTGCCATTGGTGATTGTTAATGTGCAGGAAGGGACACCTTCACGCACATAAAAAATCACACGATGGTGCAAGGATGCCTGAGTTGGCGCTGGCAGCTGAATTTTGCACCAGCGTGGGGGACAACACAGGGGTGTGCCGTATTTACTTACATACGGCGCATCCTTGTGTTACCAAAGTGACGCAGCGCTGCACTGGCAATTTTTGCACAGTACCGTGCTGCACCACTTTTCCATAAATATGGCCCTAAGATGACAATGACCATCAAATATCAAGTCAGTGATGTGACATGTGACATGTCAAGTGCAACAACACAGATAGACTGATTTTACACCATCTCATTGCAGAGGATGATGGCTCTCCTGCGGATCTACCTGTCCTAGAGTACCCTGATGATCTGGATGACCAGCTGGCAACTATCAGCCAAGAGACCCTCCAAGAAGTCCTTGCAAACCTCCAGACACCACCTCCAGTCTCAAGGAGGAGTATTGATGTAGCAGACATCCCACTTAGCAACCCAATAGTACGACCTGCCAGCACCGACACAGCTGAGGACTCCGAGGACCCAGGGACCAGCTTTAAGAGGACAGTGGCCAAGGAGGTGCGGGTGGGGATGCAACCGATGGCAGCCAGCCTTAAGGAGATGCAGACGTGCATGGTTACAGCTACTGAACAGTCTGCAGCCAACTGACACACACACTCCCCAATGCATGGAGTCCAGGAATGTCTGAGGGACATAGCTGCTGCCATGAGGGAGAGGCCACAACAACTGCCTTCCCAAATTGGCATCAGCGTTCTTGAGGACAAGATGGACTCCATGCACTGGGAAATGGTCTCCCTCAGGGCAGACTTGGCTACCTACCACAGGGATGTTGCTGCTATATTTAAAAATCAGCAGCTCTTCTTTGCTGCAGTGATGCCATATGTAGTGCCACAGATGGCAGCTGCCGGGAATTGGGACTCCACATCTCCAATAACTGAAGTGTGTGTGGCCCCATTTACATCCCCATTACATCAAGGGTAGAGGAGGCACCACACAAATCGGAGGATGAAGATGTGGAACAGATCATCTTCACCCGTATGAGTTCCCGGTAGCAATGGCCCATGCCACATGGGCAGTGTTTACCTTTGTCCTTTGCTTGACATCATGCCAGTTGTCTGTACTGTTGCAGATATGCACTCTTCACTGACACACTGCTGACCTTGACCTGCTATGGACTACAATTGTCTCTAACTTTTCAATTGGCAATTTATGTTCTCCTACACTGAAAGACACTTTACCCAAGCATGTTCCATGACATGTCCCTCTAACCTGGACTTGTGTTGTGTCACAATTGGGTAGATTCCACGAATGGGGTCACAGACCTGGACATCTTAAATATTGCACTATATAACTTGTTATTAAACACCACCTACACAACCAGCATGTCTTTGTGTGTTGTGACACATCTACTATGCTTAGGAATTATGATGTGTGTAACATGTCTTAAGTCACAGAGTGTCAGTACAAGAGCGCATGAATATGCGGGTACATATCTATGCACATGGTGCCAACATGATGAATGTAGATGCTGGTCTCATCCCCTACAAGCAATTCACTGAGTATGTAAAAAATGTTGAACACAGGTATGCTAGACACACTACATATGGCAGGAATGGCTGTGAAACAGTTCTCAGGAAATATCCTCAGCTGGGAGTACCAGTAGAACACATTGATGTGAAACAGAGGGACTCAACTTCATCTGTAATTGCCACTGGTCAGTTTAGCAGGATAGGAATGAAATGCAGGCTTCTGTCTGATGTCCCACATTGCCCACCATTCCAACACAGGACCCATAAAATGGCAGCTGAATTACCACACCTACCTGTCCTAGACATGGTCAACATAGTCACCTTGAGTGGTGGGTACACTGGATGGCAAATGTACAGACAAGTAGATGTGTCATAGCTGTCAATGTGACAGCTCAGTGGTAAGAAGGTGATGGAGGAAGGACAGAATCCCTCGGACAGCACACAATTTTCACTGTACACCCATGGAAAGACCCTGGGACCAAGCATAAGACACATGAAGTAAGGTGTTGAAGCAGATATGCTAATTAAGAAAATTATCAATGATCAATATGTTATTACTAATGAGAAAATGTGTAGGGAGAATAATTGTAGAAAAATAATGTCCATGTTTGAAAAATGTGCCCTCGGGGTATGATCACCATATGTACTAAAACGACTGAAAATGTGCAAATATTGAAAATATAAGAAAAATTTAATAATATGTCATAATGAGATGTATAACCTATGTTTTACATTAATTTATAGTACTAAGTTAGCTGAACTAAAGGCCGAGTTCCGCTGGGCCTCGCACACTCGAAACATGGAAAAAACAGACGCCTTGCAAAGGACTGGAAACTGTTGTACGCGACCTTGACCCATTCAAAGTTCAATTTACTTAGCTAGAATTTTCTGCAATGTACCGGCGGACAGGAGATGATGAAGACAATTTGCTACAATTATGTGTAGAGCAGGCTAAATGTACTTTCCCAGGACTTGAACAATAGAGGCACTGACTGAAGAGCCATATGCAACAATTTTGATGAGCCGGATGATGAGGTCATCTCATGAAAAACCAATCCACTTCTTGGGAATGAGGACATATGATAATTAATAGATTTGGTAAACAAAACCTATAGGTTAAAGTCATATCTGCCAACTGACTGAGCAATTAGCAAGTAGTGGGATGGACTCGGAGACCCTAATAAAAAGTCATGACAAGGGGCAAGAAATCAGAACTGAAGGAGGAAATTAGATGACGTCAGGAGACACTGTCCGAGGTGCTGATATTGGGTTCATGGTCTATGAGCCTGATCTGTAGCTGACTAATTGATGACCTGGAGACGAAGACTGACTTGCTGCTGATCCATCCTGGATAGGTAGCTATGAAACGGTGACTGACTATTTTTATGCCTTTTCTTCTAGGTACCAACTGCACTGTTTATAGAGATTCTCTAGCTAGAATTTTCCAAATTGCTGTTTTCTCTAAATTGTTTTTCGCATGAAGACCCCTGTGCTAATGCTAATCTTGGTTAGGTAGACTGTTAGAGGTGACGTTGACAGTGACAAACGACTGACAAACTTAATTGCTGAATTACATTATTAATGCTGGGATTCTTAGTTTATGGTATGGTATGGTACTGTTGCATATGTTTTCTTTAAGAAATAATGTCTTCTATTAATGAAATATTAAAACATTGATTTGAAGAACGATTGAACTAACGGATGATCTAGAATTGTAATCAATAGGGAATAAACATTTTTAACTCTTCCTGAGTAGTGGTTATTCTTGATTAATATGGTTTAAAGTTGTTTTTCATAGAATGTTTCTTGATTATTGATGTTAGTTATCGATTCAGTAGTCACTGCATGACTAGGATACTCCATTCGATTCAAAAGGTTCATCGACCTGTATGTGTCCCCTTGTAAGTTTACTCACTAAGGACCAGGTGCACTAGCAGTTTTTGGTAGCAGCCTGATGGTTAGTTTCCTTATGTGGTGATTATTGGTTATGGTAGAAGTTTAAGTTAAGATTAGTTGTTTATATTTTTATGAGGTTTGAATTTTGTTTTTCTGAAATGACAATTGTAGCAAAAATTATGTTCTCTTAAGCCCAGAAATGACTTTCCCAGATCCTGGATCTTGCTAGTAAAGTTGGGTATGTTCCGGGCGTGTTTTTGTGATAGTGTGAAAGTGGTAGGTTGCGCTTGCACAAGGCTTAAGCAAACCGCAGGTGAATTGTGATGTATGTGACATAAAGTAGGGAGTCTGCATACTTCAGTTGAGGTTAGTAGGAGTGTGCATACTCTGTAGTATGAGAGCAGGGAAGTCGTCGAACTTCACATATATGTGGCACTTTGTGCTAAAAAATGATTCACATGGTTGTTGGTGACGGATGGACCCTGCGTGGTCTAAGACTCCGGAGTATATTGACAAGTGTAGGAGACACTTGGTTATATGTTGTAATCTGTTTGGTTTAATAGGTTGATCGGGCATGGGCAACAAGTTGGTGTGTGAGATAAATGAGCAAAATAATTTTTTTGACTGAGATTTGGTGAGTTATATGTGCACCAGGGCAGACACATTGATCAGTTAAGAGTAAAATATGCAGGTCAAATTTTGCTTGTGAATGTGGGAGACTGAGAAAGAGGAATCTGAAGTGATTGTGTCCTTTCCTGTAGTAAATCAGCAGGTTTGTTTAGTTATTGGTATTTGATTAAGTTACTTGCAATAAATTGCATTAGTTGTGTGAGTCGGAGTAGGAGGACGAACTGCAAGACTTTGTCAGCCGCTGTGTAGGGTGTGTGACGTCAGAGTGTGCCATGCTGGGATAGGTTGGTTAGAGAGAAGAGTCGCAAGCTGATTGGCAGCCAACCGTAAGAGGCAATTGGTTGAGCAAGTGGGTGAAGCGAATCTTGGGATTAAAAGTAATTTCATCATTGAATCAAAATAAATAAAAACAGACAAAATGACGTTTTTCAAGGAGTTTAGAAGTGCGATGAAGGGTGATTCTTACATTAAGGTGTCAGTGGGGGAGCCGCCCCCATTGGAAAATTCTCCGGCTTATATTGTAATGGAGGAGCAAGGTGTAGCACTGTGTCTTTGGTTGAAGCAGTGGTGTAAGCTAACCAAAAAGCGACGGTCCTTAGCGTTCCCACAGCATGGAACATTTAATTTGAAAATTCTGGACCAACTGCGAATGGCCTTACATGAGATGAAGCCGTTTCCAAGACCAGCACAGTTTGAGGCTTTAGCCGTTTGGGAACTTGCAGCCAGATAGCAACAAGAAATTACATTTTAAAAGAGAATGAAACGAGTAGAGAAATCCGTAGCTGAAGCAAGATGGGATTGAGAACAGAAAAGATGGAGAGTGGAGACACTGCAGTATGCCAAATTGTTTCCTGCCATTACTGAGGAAGATGAGGCAGGGAAGGAAGATAATGCTAAAGAGGATGTGAGTGCAGAGAAAAGGCAAAAGAGAAAGTCCTACGTTGACGATGAGGATTCTGAAGTTGAGGACCTCATTACACAATTGTTGAGAGATGGACCTCCACCCTTTGCGACATACTCAGGGGGTCCTGGTACTAGTGCCACTACAACTGCTCCAACACAAGCACAGGGATCTGAAGGAACAGCTCAGATAGATAGTGGACAGATACCAGGGGTAGTACAGAGTACACCTAATTCAGGGACTACTACTGTGGTCCAAGTGCAGATGCATCCACCTTTGGTACAGAGAATTTACTCAGATGTACCGGTTATGGAGACAGTCTCAAACATAATGGTGCCAATGGAGCAAGTGCTTCCAAGGCCAAATCTAGTTCAGACAGAACCGACACCAATGTTATTGCCTTCAGCACAGGCGCATGGTTTGCCGAAGTTTACACCAGTGACAGGAAGACAGTCAGACATTACACCAGTCATGAACCAGGCAATGGGGGTAACATTCCTGCAAAGCGCGAGCATTAGGGCAGCTCCAGATGCAATATCGCTACCAATTACTGTTGGTCCAGTGGTACCCTTGTTTGCACAGAAGAAGGCAAGTGTGGGAGAACAGAATGAAATGTCACAAAGTCTAATAAGAAGGGGAGTAAGTGATCCGGTGCAAGTGGTGTCATCAATAGGTCAGACTTTCTATGGATCCAGACCATTAATGAATCTTGGTCCACTTGTAGCGCTTCCAGATGCAGTATATGGCCTGAATACGAGTCAAAGGCTAAAACCTTTGACGCCGTAGACTCCAGGTCCAGTAGTGCAACAGCTACCAGTGCCAAATGTGAGTAACTTCTCATTACAGGGATTGTCAGGTCAGCAATTGAGTGAATGGTTAGACAGTCTAAACACTCCACAAAATGCATCCAAAGGCAAAGAGCAGATAAATCGTGTGAGGCTGAATTTAGAATCAACCGACCTAGTTGAGGGAACAATGGGTGTGAACAGTTTGGAATCCTACACTGAAGAAGAGCTGAGGTATTTATGCCCAAAGATTACAAAAAAAGTGAGTAAAATACATCAGAAATTGGCAGAATTAGTGTAGAAACATGATATTGAGATTGAGAAAACAAAGCATTTGAGACGCAGTTACAGATTAGATTTCGAGGCAAAGGACTTTGAACACATAAGATCAGCAGGAGAGAGAATTGCTGCACAGTGCTCAGACCTGGGAGCATTAGAGAAGTGGGAAGGTAGATGGACAAAGAAGAAAGACAAATGAAAGTGGGATTCACAAGAGGGGTCTCAGTAAAAATGCTTCCGATGAGAGAGATACCAGGGGGGCAGTTTGTTCATGTTCCATGGCACAGGAGTAATATATTGTCATTTACAAATGATTATCCAAAATTAAGAGAGAAGCCTGTTGAGTGGTATCAGCAAACAGATAGATTTGTGAAACTTTCCAAATGTTTGTGGGAAGACTTAAACATGCTATTAGAGATAGTGGTGCCAGCTGATTTGTGGGTTGAATTTAAGAGAGCAGTGGATCGGCCCAACAAGTGAACCGGAAAGGGATAAAGTAACAGGTGCAACTTCACCTGAGGTAATGAAACATTATTATAAGGTGATTGAGTTCCTGAAGACAAGAATTTCTCCCACAAACATTGATTGGTAGAGGATTGATAGAACAGTTCAGGAATATAAAGAGTCAATACATACCTACTATGAAAGATTGTTAAAAGCGTTCAAGGAGTACGGTGGTAAGGAAGCAATTGAGCCGAAAGACATGTTACATTTTGTGTTAAGGTTCATCAAAGGATTGAGACCGGAAGTAGGGCAGATGATTAAGAATCATTTGATTTGCTGGCAGGCGAATATGATTAATGAAGTATTGAGGTATGCAAAATACTGTAGTGACAAGATTGAATTGAAGCAGAAAAAGTTGAAAGAGAAGGTGATGGTCATGCAAATAAAGGCAGCTCAGACAGGAGTTCAAGGAGCTATAGTACCGCCTATGCCACCGCAACAGAAAGCTGTTATGTTCCATCCTCAAATGAGAGGCAAAGGACGTGGGGTTGACATAATGCGTAGTCCGGAGTTAAGAACTGTAGTGGTTCAGAATGACATGCAGGGGATGAAAAAGATGTTGCTGTGTCATTTGTGCGGAAACCTGGGACACTAGAAGCGGGAGTGTCCATTGATGGCGAAGGATGGTATTGTTCAGCAAGGTGGTGATATCAGTACATTTCAAACTGTGAAGGTCCCAAGAATGAAAGGATTTATTCCTAATGTTTAGAATCGAGGACAGAATTTCCTACCGGTGCAGCAAAAGCAGGTGCCACGCACACAATTTACCCAGATGCAACCAGTACAGTAGCAGGTCCCCATTGTGCCTAGACAGCAAATGCAGATACCTCAAGCCCCGATGGAACAGCAACAGGTGATGCTTACTCAGCAGGTCACAGGTCAAAGACAGGACAGTAGTAATAACACAGTACACCAGTTTCCACATTACAGTCAGGATGAAATAAACGAAGAATGGATGAGTGACAGTTCGGATGAAGGAGCTTATATGCTTGCAGCTTCCTTCGAAGTAGATCAGAGAGGACCTTTCATGAAGGGGAAAGTGATGGGTTACAAGGTCTCATTCTTGGTGGATACAGGAGCTACACGTTCTACAGTGAGAAGTACAGAGGTCCCGAATTTACATCTATCAGGCAGGACAGTTCATGTTGTAGGTGTGGAGTATAGACAGTTGACAAACCCAATCACAGAACCAGTGCAGGTTGATATTGGAAATTACCAGGGACTACATAGATTTGTGGTATGTGATTCAAGTCCTGTGCCACTACTGGGAAGAGATTTACTGTGTAAGACAAAATGTTCCATCAGTTGTTCAGACACTGGAATAGAAGTTCAAACGAAAAGTGAGGATGAGGAAGAGCAGGTGACTGAAATGATAGTTAACAATGCCAATGAAGAATACCCGTTGATTGAATTTTTTCCCAATGTTTACTGTTAAGTCTGGGACCTGACAGGTAAAGAAGTAGGGGCCAAATGTAGGAAAATGCCAATTTGCGACTTCCAAATTGCGAGTCCCTGCGACTCGCAATTTGCGACTCACAAATTGGTATGCAGAACGGTGTCTCAGACACCGTCTGCGAGTCGCTATGGGGTCGCAATGACTCACCTCATTAATATTAATGAGGTGGGTCACAAATTGCGGCCCCATAGCGAGTCTAGGCACTCGCAAACATGGAGTCCTGCTGTCGTCAGCAGACCTCCATTTTCGTGACTGCTTTATCAATAAAGCAGTTTTTTTTTTTTAAGTGTAGCCTGTTTTCCTTAAAGGAAAACGAGCTGCACTTAAAAAAAAAACGAAACCTTTAGTTTCGGTATTTTTTCAGGGCAGGTAGTGGTCCCTTGGACCACTACCTGCCCTGAAAAAAATGTTTTGGGTCCATTCGCAAAGGGGAAGGGGTCCCCATCCAATTTGCGAGTGGGTTACCATCCACTTGAAGTGGATGGTAACTGCGATACCATTTGCGACCGCATATGCGGTCGCAAATGGTATTGCATGCCACTCCAAATCGCAAATAGGAAGGGAACACCCCTTCCTATTTGCGATTCTGAAATGCATATTGCGAGTCGGTCCCGACTCGCAATATGCATTTCTACATAGGGAAATGCGATTAGCGAGTCGCAAACGGCAATTTTTGCCGTTTGCAACTCGCTAATCGTTTCCTGCAACTGGCCCTAGGTCTGATTAAGGGAGTGGAGCCGATTAAGATCACTTTGAAGACCAATGCATTATTTCCGCATCTTCTACAGTATAACATGCCACAAGATGTTTTGATGAAGGTGGCACAAATAATTGGAGACTTTCTAAAACAAGGAATTTTAAAAGGAGTATTGAGCAGCCCATGCAATTTACCAATATTGGGCTTGAAAAAGCCATATGGGAAAGTACGCGTTGTGCAGGACTTGCAAAAGTGAATAATTTGGTGGTTAAATGTTGTTCAGTGGTGCCAAATCCAGCAGTGATACTGTTTCAGATTCCTTGTGATGCAGAGTGGTTCACAGTGGTTGATTTGTCACAAGCTTTCTTTTCTGCGCCTCTTCATGAGGATAGTCAGTTTCTTTTTAGCTTCAAATTCCAAGACAGAGTATTCAGCTGGTGCAGGCTTCCACAAGGGTATACGGAGTCACCATCACTGTTTAATCAGATCTTGAAGAAGAACCTGGAGTCACTGGAACTGCCATACCAATCTACTCTAGTACAATACATTGTTGATTTGTTGATCGCATCCAGAACAAGGGACGAGTGTAAGTATTACTCGATTGCCCTGTTGAATTATTTGGGAGAATTTGGACATAAAGTTTCACTTGTGAAATTGCAGTATGGCCAACAATCAGTACAATACCTGGGACACCAGATTGAGAAGGGATTAAGGAGAATCTCCAGGGAGAGAGTTACCATGATTCCGCAGAGAGGTCACAGAGAGATGTCAGAATGTTTCTGGGAATGGTGGGGTACTATAGATAGTGGACTCAGAATTTTGCGGAAATTGCTAAACCTTTGCAGCAGTTGACACATAAGGAAGTTACAGGTCCCATTACGCTAGATGAAGATCAGATGAAAGCATTCACTGAATTGAGAGAGAGTTTGTGCAGAGCTCAACTGTTGGGAATGCCTGACTACACAAAGCCTTTCACCTTGTTTTGTCATGAACGTGATGCTTGTTCATTGACTGTTTTGACACAGGCCATGAAGATGCTTATCGCCCAGTAGCTTATTTTTTAGCTACCTTGGACCCGGTTGCAGCAACTTTACCAGGTTGCCTGCGTGCAGTAGCCGCAGTTGGTCAAAGTCTTTCCCAATGTGAGGGGGTAGTCATGGGATACCCATTGACGGTAATGGTTACACATTCAGTTGAACTTTTACTGACAAGGACAAAAACGCAATACTTGATGGGTGCAAGACTGACAAGGTATGAGACAAGCATATTGGGTGTTCCAAATGTAACATTAAAGAGATGTACAGTGCTGAATCCAGCGACACTGCTTCCAACTTATACTGTTGAAATTGAAAAAGAAGATATTGAGCATGATTGTCTTGAGGTAACTGAATTATGTACAAAACCAAGGCCTGATATTAGAAACACGTTTGGAAGAAAATGACCAAATTGTCTTTGTTGAAGGTTCATGCCTCAGAGATGGAACAGGGACTTTGAAGCAGGATATGCAGTATGCACAATTACAGGCACATTAGAAGATTCATGGCTTCCAGGTGTATACTCTGCACAAGTGGCAAAATGAGTAGCTCTTACTAGAGCATGCTATGTTTCTGCAAGATTAAGAGTCACAATCTGTACTGACAGTCAATATGGATTTGGAATTGTTCATGACTTTGGCCAGTTGTGGTCGCAGCAAGCTTTTATGACCTCTACTGGAACACCAGTGAGAAATGGCAACCGAATAAAAGAGTTGTTGTACGCAATAGAGTAACCCAAAGAAATTGCTGTGGTAAAATGCAGTGCACATCAAAAGACACAGGATTACATTTCATTGGGAAATGGATAGGCAGATCAAGTCTCAATGTTTTGCGCATTGAACTATGTATCGTTTAAAGACAAGTGGGAACTGATGCCTGAAGAAGAAAATAATTGTACAAGTGTTGCTTTAAAAGTAATTGATACACTGGAAGAATTGAAAACATTGCAAGAGAATGCAGATAAGGAAGAGAAACGACTTTGGATCAGATTAAAGTGCATTCAAAGATCTGATGAAATCTGGGTTTCTGAGGAGGGTCAGATGGTGTTGCCAAATAGTTTGTTGACTCAGATGGCCCGCTAATATCATGGCCAAGCACACATTGGAAGGAATGCCATGGTCAGGTTATTCAAAATTCATTGGTTCAATACGAAATTCAGACAGGCAGCAGAGGCAGTGTGTCATCGATGTGTAATATGTCAGCAACTAAATGTAGGAAAAGGGACAGTGGTGAGCTTGAGCCACATTGGAAGAGCAGGAGGACCATCCAGCAGAATGCAGTTGGATTTAATTGAGATGCCTGCATGTGGTGGAATGAAGTACGTGTTGGTGATTGTGTGTGTGTTTAGTCATTGGATTGAAGCATATCATACACGAAGGAATGATAGTCTCACAGTAGCAAAGTTGTTGCTTAGAGAGTTAATACCACGGTCCGGATTTCTGATCTCTTTAGAATCTGATAGGGGAACTCACTTCAATAACGAAGTGATCAAACTCTTATGTGCAGCATTAAACATTGAGCAGAAGTTGCGTTGCAGTTATCGCCCTGATGCATCAGGACTAGTGGAGCAACTGAATGGTACACTGAAATAGAGAATTGCCAAGATGTGTGCCACAACTAACCTGAAACGGTCAAATGCCTTACCTTTGGTATTGATGTCAGTGCAAAATATTCCTGACAGAAAGACAGGCCTGTCACCCCATGAGATCCTCATGGACAGAGCAATGAGATTGCCAGCAATTCCTGCCAATGCACTTTTCAATATTACAGATGATATGGTATTGGACTACTGCAAGAATCTGGCTGATGTGGTTCGCTCTTTCTCTCAGGAGGTGCAGGCTGTTACCCTGCCACCCATCCATGATCCAGGTCACAATCGGAGAGCTGGAGATTGTGTCGCCATCAAAAAGCACGTTCGAAAGACCTGTTTAGAACCGCGTTGCAAAGGTCCATACCAGGTGGTGCTAACAACTACGACAGCTGTGAAGTGTGCAGGACTGCCGAACTGGATACATGCAAGCCATACAAAGAGAGTGGTGAATCTGAGAACACATGAAGAAGTGTTGTTGAGAGCACCTACAGCAGCAAAACAGGTGACTATACCTGAGCCGGAACAAGAACAAGCTGAACCTGAAGTTGATCCTGAGTTGGTGGAAGATGGGTCAGTCACCCCTGCAAGAGACGAAAGTGAAGAATCACAGAAGGGTGAGCAAGAGTCAAATCCCATGATACAGCAGGAGAACCAAGCACAGTAGGGGTTCTCCCAGAAGCAGATGGTGCGGAAAAGCAAGCAAAACAAGTGCCAGATCAAGAGGGGGAAAGAGTTGAGACGGATCAAAGCCAAAGTGGTCCGACTCCTCCTGAACACGTTGCAGGTCCATCAAGAGAAAACACCATAGAGAAAGAAAAAGAAAAGAGTCCGATTCTGAGGAGAATATTGACAGAAGGAATGAGAAAGGGAGATAATTGGCCTAAATCGCAAATTGGAAAGAAGGAAGAATTGGTCATAAATGAACCGATAGAGGAAGAAGTGGATACTATAAGAAAGGAAGAATTAAGTGAAGGGGAATTAGGTGGAGAACGAAGGTTGAAAAGAAAGAGAGTTGTAAGTCGAAGATACGCATGTCCTGAGTGGGCATATGCTGCAACAAGTGAATGGCAAAACGAGTTCATGTCTTTTTGTTTTGATAGACAAGTTCCGAATCAGTACTTTGATGCAACCTGAATGTGATCAATAGACTGAGTTGTTGAGCTGATCTAGATAAATCTGAAAAGAGACTGCAAGATAAAACTGGAAAAGACATTGATAATCTGATGTGACAATTGAAAACCTGGATGTGACAAGCTGCTAACTGAGTTTAACAATGGAGAAAGGGTTCCTACATGTGAAACTGAACTGTGAGAAATAAATATTTTTTCTTCATTTTTGATATTCTGTTGCACTTTATCTAAGAGTTGATTCTACTTTCTGATTCTTTACAGATCACAGTTGAATTAAATAACCGCTTTGAAAACATTAGATATTGGAGGTATTTGAGTGTTGGAGTGGCAATTATGTGTAGAATAATGTTCATAATAATGATTGTAGGAATGTCTGTTCATGAAATGAAGGAGGCTACTATTGCTTCTGTTCCTGAGACTACTACACTAACGGCTTTAGAGAGGTTTAAGTTAGATGAAAAATACTTGCATGACTATACTAATGCTCAAGGAGAGCTTTCTTCTAATGTGTTCTATCGGTTGTTGAGTGAGTATGTTGAGACAATGGATGCAAGGAATTTTCTTGCAGGTATGCAAATTCCTTCCTCTGTGGAAGAAGGGGTCACATAGCAAAGCCTGCTGCTAACTTATGTCATAACTTGTAGTTTGCTATTAACAAGATTCTATAACCAAGAGTATATTCACTATTTTTATTCTAACCATGATGTTGTGTTTCCCTTTGTTCCTATTATTAGATATTTGAATAAAGTAGCTAAAGAGCATGATATAGTATTAGTTAGAGGATTCTTTGAACCAACACTAACATTTAGTACTGCTTATTCTCATAAAAATAATTTTACCTGCTTACTAACGCCATTAGAAAAGAGCTTCATAGAGCAGACTGACGACAGGAGAAAGGCATTGAAGGAGAAATTAGAGAAAGGATTGGAGAAAAGGACTTATAAGAATGATTATGCTTACACTGCTAATAAAACGCAAGGGAAATTAGCTTTAGATGCATTACATGTAGGGAAACTGTGTATATATAGGCCGAAATCATGCACTGACACTTTATTTGTGGTAACGAGTGAATGCAGGAATGTGTTTTTGTTTCAGAGTAAGTGGACTTTTATGCTGAATGGTCAGGACCCTGAAATTCCTGGAATTTACTATATTTGTGGACTTAATGCTTATTACCGTCTTCCTAGAGGATGGTATGGGACATGCTATTTGGGCATAGTTTTCCCTAAAATTTAACAGATAGATGATTTAAAGAAATTTCCGAAAGTGTCTGAGTGACATCATGAGCGACAGAGGAGGGAAACCTCTTCTGCAATTGTGGGAGATATTTTTGGTGCAGTAATTCCTTCTGTAGGAGTTATTTTGAATGCAATCAAGATACGAAAGTTGTCTACTATTGTGGATAACATGCTGACAAATCTCACAGAGGCAAAACTCCTGTTAAATACTGAATTGGCTGCGGTTAGGCCGATGGCTCTTCAGAATTGGCTTGCGTTGGAAATACTTTTAGTGAAAGACTGCGGAGTATTTAGGATGATTAGTGCTAGGCATTGTTGTTCGTTTATACCCAATAGTGATAAGGAGATAAGAGACTTAGGGCCAGATGTAGGAAGAAAACATTTTGCGAGGTGCAAATTGCGAGTCGCTAGTACTCGCAATTTGCACCTCGCAAAATGTTTTGCAGAAAGGTGTCTCAGACACCTTAAGCGACTTGCTATGGGGTCGCAAAGACCCACCTCTTGAATATTTATGAGGTGGGTCGCAGTTTGCGACCCCATAGCAAGTCTAGGCACTCACGGGGATGGTGGCCTGCTGGTGACAGCAGACCACCATGTCCGTGACTGCTTTTCAATAAAGCAGGTTTTTTTTTTTCTCTTTGCAGCCCATTTTCCTTAAAGGAAAACGAGCTGCAAAAAGAAAAATTACCAAAAGCTTTTAGTTTCGGTTTTTTTCAGAGTAGGCAGTGGTCCATAGGACCAGTGCCTACTCTGAAATCTTTTTATTTTTTGCATTCACAAAGGGGAATGAGTTAACATCCACTTCAAGTGGATGGTAACTGCGAGTTGATTTGCGACCGCTTTCGCGGTCACAAATCAACTCTACATAGCGATGCAGTCGCAAATAGGAAGGGAACACCCCTTCCTATATGCGATTCTGAATCACATTTTGCGAGTCGGTACAGACTCGCAAAATGTGATTCTGCATCGCGTAAGGGCTTTTTTCGCTGTTTGCAAGGCGCAAAAGCCTTCCTACATCTGGCCCCTACTTACTAACTTAATTAATTCAAGCAAGGATTTGAAGGAATTGAAAGAACCAGGGGTTTGGGAAAAGGTTGGAAATGGGTTTGCTTCTGTAGGTAATTGGTTTAGGCAAATTTGGAATGGGGTATTATGGAAAATCGCTCAGGAAATATTTATTGTGATTGTTTTTATATTAGGATTATGGGGTATGTGCAAATTGTGACAAAAGATAAAATTAAGGAAGTCCAAGAATGATCAGCGGAGGGAAGAACAGCCTTGGAGGAGAATCTATAGAGACAATTTTAGGAGAAGTCAAAGAACATCAGAAACACAATTGTAAAAATAATGATGAAGGAAGGTGTGATGACATATTTAGTCATCAGAGGAGGGACTGTTGAAGCAGATATGCTAATTAGGAAAATTATTAATGATCTATATGTTATTACTAATGAGAAAATGTGTAGGGAAAATAATTGTAGAAAAATAATGTGCATGTTTGAAAAATGTGCCCTCGGGGTATGATCACCATGGTGGTCATTCTGACCTCGGCGGTAAAAGGCGCCTACCGCCGGTCAGAAATCCTCCATAATTCCGCCGCGGTCGCGGTAACCCGCCACGGTCATTCTGACCCGCAGCAGCCAAACCTCCGAAAATCCGACAGCCACAACAGACCGCCAGACCAGCGGTCGGCGGAAAAGTGGAGGTGACCAAACCTCCACTGTCACGCCAACAGAAATACGCCCATGCCATTACGACCCACGAATCCACGCGGCGGTCTTTCAAACGCGGTTTTCCATTGGCGGTACACAACGCAGCGGTCAGAATACACACAAACGAACAAAACTCAGCCACATTGGCCGATTTGAATTCCACACACCTGATACACATACACACACCACTCCCACACACACAATACAATATAAAACACACACCCACATCACCCACAAACCCCTACGACCAAAAATTCAGAAAGAAGCACTGAGAGACACATCAGCGATCACAGAATACCATCACACAGAGGCACACTACACCATCACCCACACAATATCCACACACAAAACAACACACACCACCACACTCAACACACTTAACTACACATACTCCACCCCACACATCATACACACCACTCCATGGCACCCCAAAGACACCCCCGCTTCTCAGACGAAGAACTCAGGGTCATGGTGGAGGAAATCGTTCGGGTAGAGCCCCAGCTCTTCGGCACACAGGTCCAATACACCAGCATTGCCCGGAGGACGGAGCTATGGCAGAGGATTGTCGACAGGGTCAACGCTGTGGGACAGCACCCCAGAAATCGGGAAGACATCAGGAAGCGGTGGAACGACCTACGGGGGAAGGTGCGTTCCATGGTATCCAGGCACAACATTGCCGTGCAGAAGACTGGCGGAGGACCCCCACCTCAACCCCCCCAATTTACAACATGGGAGGAGGAAGTCTTGAACATCCTGCATCCTGACGGCCTCGCAGGAGTCGGCGGAGGAATGGATACTGGTAAGTTGAAGCTTCACTACTGCTTCCCCCCCACCTGCATGCCAAATCATACCCCAACCCTCACCCCCATCCTCGAACCCCACCCTCACCCCCACCACCATCCTCACCCCCACCACCATCCTCACCCCCACCACCATCCTCACCCCCACCCCCAGCACACCTATTCCCTGCCAATGTCTCATCATCACAACCCACACATCCCAAAACCTAGGCCTGCATGCGTCCACTAAGCATGGACACCCATCACCAAAGCATGCCCAATGCATATACACATCCCCCCCACAAGCCACCCTCACCAAAGCCCCCACACACGAATGCCAGCACTTGGGGACACGGGAACCCACAGATACACCCATATGCCACACATTGAAACTATAACCATACCTCTATACCCCTGCAGGACCCGACCGTCAACACACCGCCACGGAGGGCCCAGAATTCTCCACACCCCCCACCCAAGAGGCCGTCAGCGATGACAGCAGCTCTGTCGACCTGGACACTGATGACCAGCCCGGACCATCGGGGACCTCTGGACAGTCGGTTCCCCTCACACAGGCACAGGCCACTACAGACCCAAACCCCTCTGGGAACACCAGCACAGCTCCCACCCAGCGGGCCCATGCCTCTGTCTCCAGGGCGCGTCAATCTGCGGTGTGTCTACCACTACAGGGCACCCAGGATAACCCACCACCCCAACAACAACAGGGACCTGGGGGCAGTTGTAGTGGGCACACCGGCCAGGGGGCAGAGGCCCAGGGAAACAGGGCAACTCGGAGGGTAGCTGTGCGACAGGGGGGGACGGGCCCAGGGAACCCACTCTCCACGAGGCCCTCACCACCATCATGGGAGCATACAACCGCTCCCAGGAGACGATGGCGACGGTACTGGCCCGGTTCCAGGAGATCCAGGTACTGCAGGAGGAACACTATCGGGGGTACAGGGAGGACATCAGAGCCCTCACCTCCACCCTGGTTACCATGGTAGGGCTGCTGCAGGACCTCATCAACACCAGGACGGACACTCAACAACAACAAAGGGCCCCTGCCACTAGCCTGGACCAAGAACAGCCAACCACCTCCGTCGGCGCTAGTGGACAGGAGGCCCCCGCACAACAGCAGCCCACCAGACCCCCACCTCCTGCAGGAGAAGAACCACCCCGCAAGAGGGCCCTGAGATCTCGCAAGAAGACAGAGTAGGATGTCAAGACCCCCGCCAGCAAAGGATACCACCTGATGTCAGCCCACTGTCCCACATTGTCACCCTGTCCATCCTTGAACTGCCCATGCTCCATCTCTCCACAGGCCTCTGGACAATGCACCTGTGTGACTGTTACTCTGGACTCTGCCATGGACATTCCTTCACCATAGCCCCCACCCACTTGAAACCACCCATCCCATTTTGAGCACTGAAATAAACACCTATTTTGCACAAAACTATCTGGAGTCTGGCTGTGATTTCAAAATATTGTAATTGACATGACATTGCAAATATGTCCTTGTACATAGTGAAGTCAACAAACAGCTGCCACAAAGCTGTAGTCCATGGGGAAACGAAGCACAGGACTCGTAGTGGGGACCCCAGATCTGAAATAGGGAGGGAAAAGCCACAACTCAGTCATCATACACTGGGGCAAATAGACAGGCAGCAGAGATGCAGGAGAGTAGTTCACATTTACTAAATTATGTTTGAATTGTTACCTGTGTCCTATTGGAAGTACTGTTCAATGATTCTGTCCCTGTTGTCTGTTTCAGCCCCGTCGTCTTCCTCCTCGTCACTCTCCACAGGTTCCACAGCTGCCACAACACCACCGTCTCCACCATCCTCCTGCAGGAAAGGCACCTGGCGGCGCAAAGCCAGGTTGTGAAGCATGCAGCAGTCCACGATGATGTGACACACCTTCTTAGGTGAGTACATTAGGGATCCCCCTGTCATATGCAGGCACCGAAACCTGGCCTTTAGGAGGCCAAAGGTGCGTTCGATCACCCTCCTAGTACGCCCATGGGCCTCATTGTACCGTTCCTCTGCCCTGGTCCGGGGATTCCTTACTGGGGTCAGTAGCCACGACAGGTTGGGGTACCCAGAGTCCCCCAATAGCCATACACGGTGTCTCTCTAGCTGTTCCATCACGTAAGGGATGCTGCTATTCCTCAGGATGTAGGCGTCATGCACTGACCCTGGGAATTTGGCATTTACATGCGAGATGTACTGGTCAGCCAAACACACCACCTGGATGTTCATGGAATGGTAACTTTTTCTGTTCCTGTACACCTGCTCCCTGTCTCTTGGGGGAACAAAAGCCACATGGGTCCCATCAATGGCACCAATGACGTTGGGAATATGTCCAAGGGCGTAGAAATCACCCTTCACTGTAGCCAATTCGCCCACCTCAGGGAAAATGATGTAGCTCCTCACGTATTTCATCAGGGCAGACAACACTCTGGATAACACCTTCGAAAACATGGGCTGAGACATCCCAGAAGCAATTCCCACTGTTGTCTGAAATGAGCCACTTGCCAAGAAATGGAGTACTGACAGGACCTGCACCAGAGGGGGAATCCCTGTGGGTTGGCGGATGGGGGACATCAGGTCGGGCTCCAGCTGGGCACACAGTTCATGTATAGTGGCACGGTCAAGCCGGTAGGTCAGGATAATGTGGCGTTCTTCCATTGTCGACAGGTCCACCAGCGGTCGGTACACGCGAGGATTCATCTGTCTCCTCGCCAAACCCAGCGGACGGTGCCTAGGAAGGACAACATGGAGCACAGAGTCAAGCAACCCACAGGTACGTACTCACAGCTTGCACAGTAAACGATTCTCTATGCAGTGAATGGCGTGTCTGAGTGGCTATGCAAGGCCTAGGCCTGTGTGACGCAGTTGAAATTGAGCCATGTGGACCCTCGAAATGGCGGCTGCCTGACCTGTGAAGTGTGACAATGGGATGTGAGGTCAATGCGCTGGCGTGGCACACCGCGGCGGTCGGCGGTCGAAGACTGCGGCGCGAAGCCGCATTGGTTAACATTGAAGCCTATGGGTTTCAGGAGCCAATGGCGAAGGGCGCCGGCGGTGGCGGTACGCACCGCCGCGGTACGCACCGCCGCGGACGTGACCGCCATTTCCTATCTACTTATCCACTTGCGACTTGAACTTTCACAGGAGAGGACCTATACTGCAAGTGTTGCTGTGACCTCGGTCTGGAAGGGACAATGGCTGCTGCGACTGGGGAAAGGGCCCCTGCCTTCACTGGAGAGGAGTTGGAGAAACTTGTGGATGGGGTCCTCCCCCAGTATGCGCTACTCTACGGTCCTCCAGACCAACAAGTGAGTTTAATTCTATATGGATTTGGGGCCACTGGCTGGCTTGGGGGCCTGGCGGGGGGCCTGGCGGGGATGGGGGGCATGTTGGGGCTGGCGGGGGGCCTGGCGGGGATGGGGGGCATGTTGGGCCTGGCGGGGGGCCTGGCGGGGGGCCTGGCGGGGATGGGGGGCATGTTGGGCCTGGCGGGGGGCCTGGTGGGGATGGGGGGGATGTTGGGCCTGGCGGGGGGCCTGGCGGGGATGGGGGGCATGTTGGGCCTGGCGGGGGGCCTGGCGGGGATGGGGGGCGTTGGGCCTGGCGGGGGGCCTGGCGGGGATGGGGGGCATGTTGGGCCTGGCGGGGGGCCTGGCGGGGATGGGGGGCGTTGGGCCACTGGCAACGAAAATGCAGACAAACTTGAACGTGGTATTTCTCCCTCCCTGTACGTGTCACATAGGTCCGCGCCCATGAGAAGATCGGGATTTGGCGTGCCATCGCCAAGGAAGTCCGGACCCTGGGGGTCCACCATCGACGGGGCACCCACTGCCGCAAGAGGTGGGAGGACATCCGCCGCGGGACCAAGAAGACCGCCGAGTCTCTGCTGGGGATGGCCTCCCAACGTAGGCGGGGTGCCTGCCGTCAACTGACCCCCCTGATGTTCCGGATCCTGGCGGTGGCCTACCCTGATTTGGATGGGCGCGTGAGGGCAGCACAGCAGACACAAGGGGGTGAGTACAAGCATTATCTACTCTGTTGTCGCGCAGTGGAGGTGTCTGGGTGGGGGAGGAGGGCTGGGGGTCCCCCTAGGCCAGGGCGATATCTGTAGGCTGGGCACCCCCGTAAGCCCCTGTGTCCCCAGCCACCACCCTCAGTAGTGTGTCAGTACAGCCATCCCTGGGCCATGTCATCCATGGGTGCAGTTGTCAACTCTAGGCGTGTAGGGCATGTTCCACGGAATGCGTAGCGGACCCCAAGTGCGCAACTTAGTGCAGGGGGCATCTGTGTCTGTCATGTCCGCTAACTGTACCGGTGATCCATGTACTCAAAATCTCTTTATTTCTCTCTCCCCCCCCTTTTTGTTTGTCTTTCTGTGCTTGTGTGCATCAGCATCATCAGGCGGAGGAGAAGTTGTTTCGGGGCAGGAGGGAGCTGCATCTCACATGGCCCAGGAGGGCCATGCCACAGAGTCTGACTGGACCAGTGAGACGGAGGGCGAGGGGAGCTCCACAACGGGGACGACTGGACCCTGCAGCGACACGGACACGTCCTCGGAAGGGAGCTCCCTTGCGGGGGTGGCACCATCCGTGCCCCCCGCCATTACAGGTACAGCCGCCACCCAGCGCACCATCTCCGCCCTCCCAGCAGCCCCTCAGCGTTCGCCCCGTGCCCGCTCTGCCAGGAAGCCGGGCATCTCCTTCGCCCCAGGCACCTCAGGCCCTGCCCCTGTTACCCCCGCTGCCCTCAGTGAGGAGGTCATTGACCTCCTCCGAACGCTCATTGTTGGGCAGACTACCCTTTTGAATGCCATCCAGGGGGTGGAGAGGGAGGTTCATCGCAGCAATGCGTACCTGGAGGGCATTCATTCGGGTCAGGCTGCCCATCAGCGATCGTTCCAGGCTCTGGCCTCAGCACTGACGGCAGCCATTGTCCCTGTCTCCTGCCTCCCTCTACTAACTCCCTCCTCCCAGTCTCCTGTTCCTCTGCCTGTCCCACCCACACCATCAGACCAGCCTGCACACACCTCAACACCCAAGAGCAGCTCATCCAAACATAAGCACCACAGATCACGCAGACATTCACACAAGCAACATTCCGATGCAGACATGCCAACAGTCACTACCACCTCTGTGACCCCCACCTCCTCGTCTCCCTCCTCCCTCCCTGTGACGTCTACACTCACACCTTCATTCACCTCACCATCAGCCAGTGTTTCTATCACCAGCACACCCTCCAGTACAGTCCGCACACGTGCAGTCACCACACCCACTGCCATTTACACGTCCCCTGTGTCCTCTCCCACTGTGTCTGTCACCCCCTCTTCCACACCACACAAACGCAGCCACCCACCCACCCAACAGCCATCCACCTCACGACAGCCTCCTGCACCTGCACCCAAAGACAGCAAACTTGTCTCGCCTACAACCACATCCTCTCCCTCCACTCCCATACCCACTGTACCTACCACTATCCATTGTCCCAAGAAAATCTATCTCTCTACTGCTACCTTCTTTCCTGACCCTGAGCCCCCCCCTCCTTCTCGTCGGGGTAAAAAGAGCACCTCAGCCACCACCAGCCCTGCAGCCCCCTTGACAAGGGTGCAGGGGTATTGGAGCCCACCAGCCCGCAGGTCTGGATCTTCGCCCAGCAGCAAGGGGACAGCCAGCCCACCCCCTGGGAAGAGGAGCAGAAGGCGGAAGGGCCGCCGCCGGAGCCCGGATTCGATATCCCCCCAGGACACTAGCCAGCCACCGTCAACAGCCACAGCTCCAAAGGGAGGAAAGGGCCACAGACTCCCGACTAAGGAGGGCAAGGGCAGCAAGGCGGAGAAGTCAGGCAGCAGGCCTGCTGCCCATGGAGGACCCGTCACAGCTGCCCAGGAGGAGCCCGCAACCCCCATAGCCGCTGCCCCGGGAGGAACCGGCACAGCTGCCCCGGGAGAGCCCACCACCCCCATAGCCGCTGCCCAGGGAGGACCCAGCCCAGCTGGCCAGGAGGGCCCCACCACCCACAGCCCAGGTGGGCATTGAAGGAGCACCATCCCCGCTGCCCAGGAGGGCACCACCAGGCAATGAGCAGTTGGCCATAGAATGGCCGCCGTCTCCAGCACCGCTCCGCTGGGGACCGCCGTCTCAAGAACCGCTGA
Source organism: Pleurodeles waltl (assembly GCF_031143425.1). Taxonomy (NCBI): domain Eukaryota; kingdom Metazoa; phylum Chordata; class Amphibia; order Caudata; family Salamandridae; genus Pleurodeles; species Pleurodeles waltl. Next base: position 628,853,594 of record NC_090447.1, read on the forward strand.
ACTGGGCCCTTCAAGGCAAGAACCGCTGAACTGGGCCCCGCCGTCTCCAGCACCGCTCCGCTGGGGACCGCCGTCTCAAGAACCGCTGAACTGGGCCCTTCAAGGCAAGAACCGCTGAACTGGGCCCCGCCGTCTCCAGCACCGCTCCGCTGGGGACCGCCGTCTCAAGAACCGCTGAACTGGGCCCTTCAAGGCAAGAACCGCTGAACTGGGCCCCGCCGTCTCCAGCTTCGCTCCGCTGGGGACCGCCGTCTCAAGAACCGCTGAACTGGGCCCTTCAAGGCAAGAACCGCTGAACTGGGCCCCGCCGTCTCCAGCTCCGCTCCGCTGGGGACCGCCGTCTCAAGAACCGCTGAACTGGGCCCTTCAAGGCAAGAACCGCTGAACTGGGCCCCGCCGTCTCCAGCTCCGCTCCGCTGGGGACCGCCGTCTCAAGAACCGCTGAACTGGGCCCTTCAAGGCAAGAACCGCTGAACTGGGCCCCGCCGTCTCCAGCACCGCTCCGCTGGGGACCGCCGTGTCAAGAACCGCTGAACTGGGCCCTTCAAGGCAAGAACCGCTGAACTGGGCCCTTCAAGGCAGGAACCGCTGGCCCTTTGGCAGACGTGGCAGGGCAGGATCTGTCTCGGGCAGGGCTGCAGGATGTCCTCTGGCCAACATGCCTCCTCCAGTGGCAGTGGAGTCTGTTATGGACTGTTTGGACTGTGGCTTTGCTCTCCCCAGGATGGCCCAGTGGGCAGGCCACCCACTGTATGGACTGTTTGGACTGTGGCTTTGCTCTCCCCAGGATGGCCCAGTGGGCAGGCCACCCACTGTATGGACTGTTTGGACTGTGGCTTTGCTCTCCCCAGGATGGCCAATGGTCATGGAGTCCCCTCGTGGATCTGGCGTCGTGTACTCAAGTGGCTGAGGTGCCCCCCCTTCCCTTCCCCCTGAGGTGCCTGTCCTTTTTTCTTTCTGATGCCCCTGCAGTGTTCTCTCCGTGGAGTTCTTGTCGTGGGACTGGGCCTTGCCCCTTTGCTCAGGACCCCTGTGGTCCACGGACAGTGGTTGGACTACATTTAGTAGCTGTATATATTTTGTACATAGTTTATTTATTTATTTGGATTACTGCTGTCCATTTTTCAATATATCTGCCCATTTGAGATCTCTTCTTTTGGTCTTTGCATTATTTCGGAAGGGGGGGGTTTGTGGGTTGTGACAGTGATCTGTGGGAATGCATTGATGTGTGTGTTGTAGTGGGTGTGGGTGGGTGGGTGTGTGCCGGTAATCTTTTCCCTCCCCTGTGTCGTAGGTGCAGTACTCACCGATGTCTTCCGCGCCGCCGGGCGTGCTCCTGGTACAGGAGCAGGTATAGGAGTGCGGGGATGACCTGCAACTCGGGTTCCATACTGCCGGAATCTCACGTGGAGTATGTGGAGGTGAGCGTTTTCCCGTTCGTAGTCTGTTTCCGCCGTGTTTTTATCGGCGGTGCTCCCGCCCCGGAAAACGTGGCGGATTGGTGGGTCGTGATAGGGTGGGCGGTACATTGTCTGCCGCCTGGCTGTTGGCGGGGACCGCCGCGCTGTTTGTTTGTTCCGCTGTGGCGGGCGGAGTGTTAATGCGGCGGGCTGTGTTGGCGGTTCCCGCCAGGGTCAGAATTGCATATTTTGGACCGCCGGCCTGTTGGCGGGTTGGCCGCCGCTTTATCACCGACCGCCAGGGTCAGAATGAGGGCCCATGTGTACTAAAACGACTGAAAATGTGCAAATAATGAAAATATAAGAAAAATGTAATAATATGTCATAATGAGATTTATAAGCTATGTTTTACATTAATTTATAGTACTAAGTTAGCTGAACTAAAGGCCTAGTTCCGCTGAGCCTCGCACACTCGAAACATGGAAAAACCGGACGCCTTGCAAAGGACTGGAAACTGCTGTATGCGACCTTGACCCATTCGAAGTTCAAGTTACTTAGCTAGAATTTTCCACAATGTACCGGCGGACAGGAGATGATGAAGACAATTTGCTACAATTATGTGTAGAGCAGACTAAGGGGGTCATTCTGACCCCGGCGGTCATGTACCGCTGGGGCCAGGGTTGGCGGGAGCACCGCCAACAGGCTGGCAGTGCCCCGCAGGGCATTCTGACCGCGGCGGTTTGGCCGCGGTCAGATGTGGATAACCGGCGGTCTCCCGCCGGTTTTCCGCTGCCCAAATGAATCCTCCATGGCGGCGCAGCTCGCTGCGCCGCCATGGAGGATTCTGACACCCCATACCGCCATCCTGTTCCTGGCGGTTCGCCCGCCAGGAACAGGATGGCGGTATGGGGTGTCGTGGGGCCCCTGGGGGCCCCTGCAGTGCCCATGCCAATGGCATGGGCACTGCAGGGGCCCCCGTAAGAGGGCCCCACTTTGTATTTCAGTGTCTGCTTTGCAGACACTGAAATACGCGACGGATGCCACTGCACCCGTCGCAACTTCCCACTCCGCCGGCTCAATTCTGAGCCGGCGTCCTCGTGGGAAGGGTTTTTGCACTGGGCTGGCGGGCGGCCTTTTGGCGGTCGCCCGCCAGCCCAGTGCAAAACCCAAAATACCCTCAGCGGTCTTTTGACCGCGGAGCGGTATTTTGGAGGGGGGAACTCTGGCAGGCGGCCTCCGCCGCCCGCCAGGGTGAGAATCAGCCCCTAAATGTACTTTCCCAGGACTTGACCGATAGAGACACTGACTGAAGAGCCATATGCAACAATTTTGATACCTGATGAGCCGGATGATGAGGGCATCGCATGAAAAAACAATCAGCTTCTTGGGAATGAGGACATATGATAATTAATAGATTTGGTAAAGAAAAACTATAGGTTAAAGTCATATCTGCCGATTGAGCAATTAGCAATTAGTGGGATGGACTTGGAGACCCTAATAAAAAGTCATGACAAGGGGCAAGAAATCAGAACTGAAGGAGGAAATTAGATGACGTCAGGAGACGATGTCCGAGGTGCTGATATTGGGCTGATGGTCTGTGAGCCTGATCCGTAGCTGACTAATTGAAAACCTGGAGACGAAGACTGACTTGTTGCTGATCCATCCTGGATAGGTAGCTGTGAAACGGTGACTGACTATTTTTATGGCTTTTCTTCTAGGTACCAACTGTGCTGTTTATAGAGATTCTCTCTTAGCTAGAATTTTCCAAATTGCTGTTTTCTCTAAATTGTTTTTCGCATGAAGACCCCCCATACTAATGCTAATCTTGCTTAGGTAGGCTGTTAGGGGTGACATTGACAGTGACAAACGACTGACAAACTTAATTGCTGAATAACATTATTAATGCTAGTATTCTTAGTTTATGGGATGGAATGCTACTGTTGCATATGTTTTCTTTAAGAAATAATGTCTTCTATTAATGAAATAATAAAACATTGATTTAAATAAAGATTGAACTAATGGATGATCTAGAATTGTAATCAATAGGGAACAAAAATTGTTAAATCTTCCTGGGTAGTGGTTATTCTTGATTAATATGGTTTAAAGTTGTTTTTCATTGAATGTTTCTTGATTATTGATGTTAGCTGTTGATTTAGTAGTCACTGCATGACTAGGATACGCCATGCGATTCAAAAGGTTCATCGACCTATTCGCATCCCCTTGTAAATGTACTTACTAAGGACAAGACGCTTTAGCAAAGGGAGTACCCAAAAGTTTTTTATGAGATTGTAACAATACTAAAAAGAATAAGAACACCTACCCTAACCTTACCTAACCTAACCTATCCTAACTATACATAACCAACAACAGGCCGTAACTACTCTATGCTAAGCTTACCTAACACATTTAATGACACACCCTAAACATTGGCCCCCACCCACCCTTTTATCACAAGACATATGCAGGACAACATATACTAAACTACACATATACTAACTATTACTAAACAAATATATATTTTTTGATATATTTTATTTTTAATTTTTTTTCATATATATATATTTTTTTTATAACACATATGTTGGACCTGGCCCTTTTACAGGGTCATTCCTCAGGCTTTTTGCCTTTTACCTCCTTATTTTTCTGACCTTTGTTGGCTGACGTTAAGACTCTGAGCACTTTTTCATTGCTGACCAGTGCTAAAATGCATGTGCTCTCTCCCTTGTAAAATTGGTATGATTGGTTTAAACCTGATTGGCATATTTAATTTACCTATAAGTCCCTTGTAAAGTGGTATCCCTCTACCCAGGGCCTGTAAATTAAATGCTACTAGTGGACCTGCAGCGCTGCTTGCGCCACCCACTGAAGTAGCCTTTCAAACCTATCTCAGGCCTGTGTGCACAGTTTTCTGCCACAGGGACCTGGCACTTAAATGTACTTGCCAGGCCTAGACCTCCCCTTTTACTACATGTAAGTCACCCCTAAGGTATGCCCAAGCTAGCCCTATGGGCAGGGTGCCATATATGTAGAAGGCAGGACATGTGCCAGGTTGCGTGGCCTGTGCTGGTGGTGGCAAACAGCCTAACTTGGTTTCTCAGTGCTGTAAGTGCTACCTTCTCATAGGATTGCATTAGAAATGCCCTGCCTTATGTGTAAGGGGTATTGTCTGATTTATGAGTGGCAGCGTAGGCATCTTTGGAATGGTTGTGATAGTGATAAGAAATGCTGCTTACTGGTGTAGGTATATTTTTTTATTACTATTACAGAAAAGCCACTTCCAGAAAGTGCGCATTTCTCTGTGCTTATGACTGGTGTTTTTGCAGCTTGACACTAATCCACGTCTGGGCAGACTGACAGTTGGGGCTTTGTGCATACTTTTCAGACAGCCTGTGCACAGGGAGGATGGAGGTGTAACAGAGGTGCATCTACATATTGTATAGCCTTCCTGGGCGGAGAGAAGGGAGAAGCGGGGCACACCTGCATTTGTAAAGGCTGTGCCGTGGCCTCGCACAATAGGATTGTTTACCCTCCACTGATGTTTGGAGCCTGTACTGGAGGAGAGAAGGGACACTCCCAGAACCAGTTGTAACTGTTTGGAACCCCCTCTCCTCCTCATTGACAAAGACACTGCCAACTTAGTATAAGTACATGGGAATTTTCCCCACAATATAGACATTCTTTGAACATTCTTGGGACTGGACCAAAGTCTGCTGAAAGGACTCACAGGAACCGCCATGGACTGCTGCTGTTGTGCTGACCTGTGATCCACAGGAGGAACTGCCACTGCTTGCATCCACTTTTTGCACTGGCCTGTAGCTTGGTTCGCCAGCCCTGTGCTCCTTCTTAATTTTGGTCTCTAGAGGCAGGGTGTTGTGGCCCCTGACCCCTGTAACCTACTTCAACATGAGGGGTGCTGCTTCAATAAGCTTAGCACTTGGAGAGCGCTCCTGTGTGACCCCTTAGCGCTTTGAAAAGCACTTCCTGGCAGCCAAGTTCACCGCCGCAACCCAGATGTTTAAACTAGACAAAGCGCAAGCGTTGTGCGCTCCCTAGTTCCCCCGGGGCACAAAGAAAAGGTAACCGGAGCAAGCGTGCTCCTATTGGTACCCCCGGGGACGGCTTGCTCCATAGAGTGCCCCCGGGGCACCAGCTGACCTCTATTGTAGACCGGATCACTGCTGCGGCCCGGGAGCTGCAGGAAACACTTCTGCACCAGATCGGGTGCAGGCGAGATCCCAGCACAGCCCCAGGAGGGAGGAAGACCTCGTCAGAGGTCTCCTCCGGATCCCAGGAATGTCCCTCCTACCCCTGGTCACTGCCAAAGGAGCGGGACGCTCCTATTTTTATCCCAGCATTTCTTTTGAGGAACGGGGAAGGGAGACCTCGCTGGAGGCCCCTTCCTGTCGCCCCGATTCGTTTTGTTGGGCTGCCTTTCCCTCCCCTTGGTGTAAGGGCCAGTGGAGGCCGGGGGGGGGGCACAGAGATCACAGGCCCCAGGAGGGGCTTGTTATGTACATCAGAGAGGGTACTGACTGCCCCTCTCCCCTGAGAACTACGTGTGTCCCCGTTGAGCACATAGGAGCACAGGGGGCCCCCTCCACGATCTTCCAGGCATTAGGAGTGCCTTACTCTACAAAATAAGGAACTCTTGGGGGCACTGGGAGGGTGGGATGCTCAAGAGTTACCTTCCTCAAGATATATATTTTCTTTATAACTTGCCATATGTTCTCTAATGTCCCTTTTATGGATATTTATGAGGTGTTCATGACACATACATATATTTCCTTATTGTAATTCCTGACTACTGTTTATGTTGCAGAATCCTGAGTACTTACGTGTTCCATTGTGACAACTGCTTTTTCTTGCAGAGTATTAGTAACTTGTGTAACATTCTGACAACTGCTAAGGTAGCAGGGTATTACTGACGTATAATGTTTGGTCTAATTATGTTTTGTGCAATACAGTTTATTTTTACATAGCTCAGTGTTGTGTTTACTTTGTGGTGGACATCTTGTGTCACGTCTGTTGTGTGTGTCGTGCAAACACTTTACACATTGCCTCCGGGTTAGGCAGACTGGTCGTCTTGTGCCAAGCTACCAAGGTGAGCATGGGTTATCTTAGACGTGTAACTCTCTTGCCCTGACGAGAGTGGGTGGGTTCTGCCTGGCTTAGGTGCATACCCTAGCCAACCAGAAACCCGATATCTAATAACATAAAAGCCCCAACAGCACTCCCCATCCACCCACATAGTAAAATGTAAAAAGTAGAAAACCAACTCCCAAACCTACTTATCGTAACTAAACCACTTTCCCAATCTAACCTACAACTAACCCCCTAATACCCACAAAAAAACATTAAAACAAACGAGGAGGGAGGGGACTGAACTGGGGATGAGAGTCATTATGCCATTCACAGGTTGGCCCTCTTGACTTTCCTCTTTATGAATTTTAGTCTTTTAGTATTCTTCTCCACCTTCTTCTCAAGAGAGTCCAGCTTTTTGAGGACAAGTGTGACATCCCTCTGTACCAGCTGTGGCTTTTGTGATGGTGGCAGCTGTGGCCCCCTGCACATCTGTGGTGCTTGGTCCTCCCTGTGTGGACAGTGTGGGTCCCTCTTGGGTGAATGCCCACCATTCACCGGTGGATCGCTTCATGTGATAGCGGCGTGCCATCCTCCTGAACCCAGATTCCACTGCCAGTATGTGCCGATAGCAGACTGCTCTCTTCTGAAAGGCATGCAGTGCCTAGTTGTTCATGTTGACAGCTGTTAAAATGAGACAGGCAACCGTCAGTGTCAGCATTGTGTGGCCTATGTACAGATTATTAGCTTACACTCTACATCGAATTGCACATGCACTCCAATACACATTCAGGATAATACAATGGCCCTGATGGATGAAATGACAACGCTCCATTAGCATCATTTCATTGACACCATAGCCACTCACAACAAGATTAGGAAACAAACAAAATTAGATGTGCATTGATTTTGTGCCATGTGTAACAATGCAAAGGCAGCGTCAAATTCACATAGATCAGGGCCACTATTCCTCATTATCTGGATCAAAATTCAAATATACATCACCAGTAACTTGAATCTGTTATTGGGAGTATGGGATGCAGTTGGCAACCATAAGGGATCAGTGTTGATAGGTACACATTCAAGCCTGACCAAAATGACTGTCACCTACACTGTGAGCATCACATCTACCTACAAATGTGTTGTTCCCACCCCCTGTGCCTCAGGAGGGATGGCCATGCAATTCAACATCTCAACTGCCCAGGTCATCCACCAAGGCATGCCTAGTCATACATGGAGTCAGGGAGTGGACCATATGTTAGGAGGGCTGACAGCTAGGAAGCTGGTATCCATAGGTCTTTCACATCTACATTCATGTGTCCAAGTGTAGACACCCATCAGCCAATACCATTCCTTACACAACCATATCCATGCCAGTACACATTTGGACTTGACCTGCATGCACGCCTATTACATTCCATATAAGTGTCACGTAAGTGGAGTACATTATATGTGGCACCATGCTGGGGAATAATTGCCTACCCAGTCCTACATGTATATTACAATACAGGGATGCACCAATTTGTATACAAAATGGTGCATCACTGTGTTGTGAGAATGACGATGTGTGCAAGTGCCAATATTTTGTTTCACATCTAAGTCTTATATGGGCCTACATGTGGCTTGTCATCACCTTGTTCACACGATGCTGGCCATTGAGCTCCACAGGCCACACAAGATATGACTCTGCACATGCATGGGAAACCCTTAAATGTGACACAGTGTCACCATCCAGCCTACTTTGATATCTTATTATTTCACAGCTCATCACTTCTAGCATTGTGCGCAACACACATGACTCACTCACACAAAAGCCTTAATCACTACACAGGACAGACATAATCACACTTACTGGATACATCTGGGTCCTCAAATCTTGCCACTTTGCCTATGGTATAGGGGGCAGGTCCACCTGAAAGATATGGATGAAAACCATGGTTAGTGTCATGTCACTGTCGTTACTAGTGGACAACATATTAAAGTGTGCAGATCTGCCCAGCGATGCTTCAGCTGGTGGTTGTTGCGGCTGCTGAGGTACACCCTCTTCAGGTGGTGGAGCACATTGCCCCACTGCAGCCGCATTGCTTCCCTCAGGTAGCCCTGTATTACACGGCCCCCCATCTCCAACATTAGTGGAAGGTAGTGGGCTACCAGCCACACAAAGCCTCCCAGCTCCCCCTCCGCCATCCTAGTCAGCCTCCCACTACAGGACATATCAATGGGGTACAGGTTGACCAAAAATTATGATAGCAAAAAAAAATTAAGTAAAGGAAACTTAACGCCCAAAAATAACAATCCCAACTAACCCAACTTAACAACTAACCCGGATAGACACCCCACAGTACAGGTACAAGGAAAAATACAAAATACACACAAATTCACTTACACTGGGACAAAGTACAGTCAAATACTACAGAAAACACAACAGGAGGGACAACACAGGATACAAAACAGAGTAAGAACACACCACCAACTCCAAGACACAACCACACAGTCAAAAGAGGCACAGGCTGTAAAGAGAAAGTGAAAGTACACCCACTGTACCATGCCTGTAAACAGGATTTCCTATTACATCACTTCTTGTCCCCATGCCTCATTTTTTCTGTAATGTGTGTATTTATTTGATGCATTTGATATTTGCGTGAGTATTTCTGAGGCATGACTTACGTACATCTTTTTTAATCAACGCATTACCTTTATGCGTCGACTTAACAGTAACTCAGCATTTAGATGAGTGCGAAGGTGGAAATCACGCTAATGGCCCATGGGTCATATACTTTGCGTTTTCAGATGTTTTCAACGCATTTGCTTCATTTTTTTTACTCTATTCCAAATTGTGTGATATTGTCCATTGTCAATGGATGCACCATGTATCAACATACAAATTGAATGGGCTGGGCTACAGTGTGGCATTTTGTGTATGACCACATGTGGTAGTCCATACAACAATGATGTGGGTGTGATTGGTCTGTTACACCAATGTGTGTGTTACAGAATCAACAGCATGCAAATGTATTTACGTCATGCATATGTATGTATGTATGTGTGACAACAGTGTATCCACATATGTATGGCAGTCAGTACTATGCAAGAGTAATGGACTGTGATTGTGAATTATGTTCACTTATGTGATGTGTGTAGTTATCTTACATAACATCACCTTTCAGACGACATACACAGCTCGGGCATTGTTGATGATGACTGATGAATGCTATCGAGCAAATGTTACCCAACAACTGTCTCCATATGTTGATCTTGAGTATATGGTGACTTGTGTGTGGACTACACATATGGCTGACATGTGTACATATTTGGCACATACTGTGATTGACACACTCTGCCTACATTCCAACCATATCATGTATTGAGCACAATTGTCAGATCAAAGTCATGGCATTTAGGTTTGTAATAATTATTTTTGTGTGGTGGACCTGCAGCCTTAGCTGCATATGTTCTCATCCATTCCAGTGTGCATCCCACAGACGTGTCCATCCAAAGTGTGAGGTCATGTGTACCCTGTGACAGGATTGGCCCCCATGGCAGTGACAGGACTGATTTCCATGGATGTACTGCACAGGCTCAATTTCTCCCTTTACGTGTCATACCTGGGCTAATCATGATGACCATTGTCACCAATTATGTCCCCCCTTGTCACACATGCTCCATGCAGCCATTGAAACTCTCACACTGAGTTGTGTCAGTGGTCTGTTCAAACATTACAGTCTCACCATGATTTGACATCCACTGCCTCATGTGTGGGCCCCTTGTTTACCTCTTATTAGGACATGTTGTAGTGTGATCAGCTATTGTTGTACAAGTTGTCAACATGGATGTAAATAATATGTTGTGGTCCATAGATTGTGTCCTTCAGTTGTCACATTCACGTTATGAGGCTATTTGTGAAATGAGTGATAGTAGCAGTTCAATCTTACGCATAACATGTGATGTTGCTACTGTACTCATCAGATTAGTGTTTGTGACAAGCTCCCTGAGGTTAGACTCATAGTCCTGTGGTATATGTTCTGTAGATTGAATAGACCAAAGCCGGATTTTGTGAATTAGTGAGGTGTTTATTAACAAAATGTACAAGGTGAGTTACGTGATTATTAAGTGAAGAAGTTTTCAACGATGCGCAGTCTGCAGCGTATCCCAGCAGCTGTGTTGTGCCGTTCCCCCTCATTTTCTTCTCCACCATCCTCCTCCTCCTCCTCCTCCTCAGGCAAGTCATCAACCTGCTCATATAAGGGGACATTCTTCCACGCACATATGTTGTGCAGGATGGCACATGTCATTATTATCTTGCAGACGATGTGTGTGGTATATAGGAGGCTGCATCCTGTGATGTCCAGGCACCTGAATCTGGACTTCAGGATGCCAAATATCCTCTTCACAATAGTACATGTCCTCCGATGACCCTCATTATATGAACACTCTGTTGTTGTGTTTGGGTTGGGAAATGGGGTCATTATCCATGGCTGTATGCCATAACCCTGATCCGCTGAAAAAGATTAAAGGAGTACGTTGTTGTCAGGGCTTTCAACAGGTATGTCATGTTGCAATGCAGTTGATATTTAGAACTGGTTGTGGTATATATTTGTGGTATGGTGTGAGTTCCTATCCTTGTGTAATGTCTCCTCAGCTCTAGGTTGTTGGACATGACAATCTTGTGTTTGGCTCAAGGACCTGGGACAGATTATTTGAATTCCACGCTGATGGTCATTATGTATCTACCATGTGTTGTGTAGTGCACCAGTGTCTCAATGTGCTATCACTAGAGGGGACATGACATGACACATCCTCACAACACAATGGGGTCAGATGTGGTGGCAACATGGTAGCACTACAGAGCCTGGACATCGCATCCCTTTTGACATGTGTCATTGCAGATGATGTGTGAGACTTAGGGCCTTTGAAATTGGTAAGTGAGAATGGAAAACTTCTCTAAAATTGGCTGCACTGTCCTGCAACATTTCAACTACGCAAGAATGCCCCATGTGTAACATGTTACTTTGCAACCCTTTGTTGTCCCTCTGCCAGTTGCTCATGTGCAGTTTTGCACCGACACTACCTACCTGCACCAGGGTACTTGGCTAGCTGCCTTGTGGAGGTGGTTGTATCTGTGCAGGAAGGTACACTGCCCTATACATATCCTGTTTTGATCACCAATTGGCACTTTCTGTGTGTGCAACAGTATGCAGCATGCTTTGGTGCCACAAACATCTGAGTTCATAGCACAATCTACTTCCTTATTCCAACCTGCATACAGCACCCCTGGGGTGGTGTTTGTTGTTGGCACTTCCTCTGGGTTTAGGTGACAGCTACATGTGAGTCAGCATCATCATGCAATGTATCTTGTGGTGACAGACTTGCAGCGACAAACATTGCACACCCCTTCCACACTACATATAGCATGGGAGGGTGGCCAATTTACAATGTGCATTCAAGTCATTATGAAATGGTAATCTGCCAAGTTGTACATACAGTGGAGGACTTGATAATGGAACTGTGGGCTATTACATAGGTCCCTTGGTGTTCTAGAATGGCAGCTAATGTTTGTGGAAGCCATGAGGTGTCCAAGGGTGTGTATCCCAGTGTCACAGGATGATCAACATAACTACCAGTGTCTCTCCTATCTTTCAAAACATTAATGTGCACTTATACTATCGACACATGCACAGTGCAGGCTATGGGATAGAGCTCAACTACTTAGCAAATGTCTCCCTTGGCACAGTCCATGTGAGGTCAGTGATGTCCTGATTTCTCTTACTGGGACCCACTATGATATCCATGATCTGCACTGTCTGAGAGTGACTCTGCCCCATGTTGGGCCATTTATTGTATCTGGTACAGACATGATGGTGTTGTCAGTCAGTGAGTGTTGCATGTGAGGTTGCACTACAGTGGGTGTGGTAGCACTTCTCACACATCTAGCACATGGTATGTGATGGGCATTGATCTTGTATTCCTATGTGTGTGAGCCAATGCATCAGGCAGTTGTCTCTGCACACTACAGGTAAATCAGGTATGTGTTGATGAGATGCAGTTGATATAGGTGCAAGTTGTGTGGTGTTTGATATTTGTTCTGGCAGCGATTTGCACCGCATGACTTGAGGGATCTGTGCCTCTTTGGCACTTACATGACATGGGCATAGTGTATGCCATTGACATGTCTGTGCTAATCTTTGTTTGGTGTACTGTGTGAGAAGTGTACATAGTCGGCAACCTGTGGGCACTTGTAGTGGTCTTTGTAGTTCTGCTGTTAGCAAAGGGTACATGTCTGCATCTGTCTTTCACATGGTGTGCCTGTCAAGTTGCAGGTGTGTTACGTACATGTGGGTCCATGTATTTGTGTTGTGGACTGATTGTGCTGTACTGCAGCATGGTGCATATGTGTTATCACCTGTACATGTACGTAACCCTGGCCATGTGCTACTGTAGTGGTGTATGTCTTGTGTGTCCGCCAGAGTTGGTGTGTTGTGTGTATATTGCTAGATTTGTTGACTTACCCACAAGTAGGCCATTTTCCAAATTGTCCATCCTGGAATTGTTCATTGATCCTGCTGTGCCGGAATATGTAGGCGTCATGGACACTCCCAGGATACTTGGCCAAAATGTTTATGAATAGTTCCCGGTGGTCCACTATGCCCTGCACATTAATGCAATGTGTGTGCTTGCGATTCCGGTATAAGTGCTCTGTTGCTACAGGTAGTACAAGCCGGGCAAGGGTGCAGTCAATTGCACCGAGCACATGTGGAAAGCCCTGGATTTGATAGAACCCCTGTTTGTTCTCCCGCTGCTTTTGCTGGGTGTTGGGGAAGCTGATGTGGCGGGGTGTCAGGGAGATGACAGCATCTAACACCTATGGCAGGAATGCAGAGAACGATGGCTGTGAGACACCAGCAACCAGTGCGCCCCCCTTGTTTGTAAGGAACCACTTGCCAGCATGTGCAGGACAGCGAGCAGCTTTGTCATAGGTGGTATGTTGTGTGGGGTCTACAGGCTTGCTGTAATTTGTGGCTCAATGTGGTACAGCAGGTGTAATATGGCTTGCCAGTTCAGCCTGTAGGTCCTAATAATGCCCAGGTCCCTGAGGACAAGGAGAGTTGTCCAGGTTCTGAAGACCCTCTCCTGCCATGTGCATTGACTTTGTGGACCGCGTTGTCATGATCGTGACTGCTGGAGTTGTTGCTGTCCTCTGTGCCATCTTGCAAGCTGGATCATTATCACCTCCAAAAGCAATTTGTGTCACGCAGGTTTTCCTGATGGGGTGAGTGAAATATGGCTGTGGTGCCAAGAGCTGTGTGGTGTTTTTATAAGAAGCAACTAGTGCTTCTTGCACGGGAGTCTTGTTTGTTCCTTCAAGATCACATGCCCGGGAAAGCGTTTTTATCTGTCTTTTGATCACAGGTTTGACTGCAATGTGTGATTGGGCCAACCTGATCAGTTCTGCTTGATCCATTTGGAGATTGTTTAAAGCTGCAGTTAAATATTGTGACCAGGGGTTTGTATTTGTATCGAAAATGTCGCGGAGGACTGAATTCAGAGTGTTGGGTGGGGTCATGAGTATCCTGAGATAGTATTTCAAGAAGGCCCCCATCAAGGCCCAATGTTGGCTCTCCAGACCGAATTCCAGCCTTATTAGGTTACTCCTTACATATTGTGGCAGCTTGAAAACTCTTTTGTATATTTTGACCTGGATCTTTTCTGTCAGTGTGGCAGATTGGTCAGGGAATACTTTGTGACCATAGTTCATTGCCAGGAGAAAAGTGGCTTTGAGAGTTTGAAGGATTCATTTTGCGGAGGGGCTTTCTATTGAGTTGTTGAGTTGGCATATTCTAGTTATTATGTAGTCGGTCTTTGCCTTCAGATGTTGAAGATGGGCTTTGGGCGTTTCCTTGGCTGAGAGGCAGACTCCCAGATAGTTGGACACATCCTTGTTCCTGACGATAAGTGGGCCCAGTTTCCACCGAAAATACTGATATTTCAGTGACACGCTAAAAATTACTACTTTTGTCTTAGTAGCATTTGCCTTCATTTTGTTTCCAGTGTTGTAGCTGGGCAGTGCTGTTAATGCATTTTGTAGGCCGACTTTGGGGTGGTCCAGCAGGACGATCTCATCTTCATATTGCAGCGCAGTGATCTTTTGATTACCAATTTTTGGTGGTATCTAGTTAGCTTGTTTTTGGTCATTACAACCCTGGCGGACGGTGTTAAAGGTGCAGTAATCCCGCAAACAGGCCGGCGGACAAAAAAAAGGGGATTATGACCCTGGCGGAAACCGCCAACAAAGACAGCCACTTTAACACACCGCCCGCCACGGCGGTACAGACAAGCAGCGCGGCGGTTACCGCTAACAGACAGGCGGGAGACAATGTACCGCCCACACTGTTACAACCTGCCAATCCGCCACCTTTTCCGGGGTGAAATCACCGTGGATAAAAACACGGCGGAAACAGCTTTTGCAATGGGAAAACGCTCACCTTAGCACATCCCACGAGGAAGGAGGACACCATGGAGCCGGAATTACAAATCCTACCTGTCCTTGTTTTTCTGCTCCTTTACGACCAACAGCTACGTTGGCGCAGAAGATCCCGATGAGTACTGCACCTACGACACGGGGAAGGGGCAGGCAAAAGTTAGGGGGACACCCACCAAACACCCCCACCCTTGCATATCACAACATACACACCAATGCAGTCACAAAAAACACAGTAACAACCCACAATCCTCCAGGAAGAATGCAAAGACAATGTGAAATTCGGGCAAACATTATAATGTGCCAATATACATGTCATACAAAAATATACAGATATACATCTCAAAATCACTCTTATTTACACATACAATCCGAGAAGTAGTGCAGATATGTACAAAACAATGTCCGTGCACCAACAGTCCAAAAATGCATGGGCGAGGCCCACAATAGATACCTGACCAAAATCGGAGAGAACACTGCCGGGGCACCAGATAGAAAAACTACAGGCACCTCAGGGGGAAGGGAAGGGGGGGCACCTCAGCCAGATGAATGCGAAGCCAGATCCATGACGGGGCTCCATGCCCATTGATGTATCCTGGGGAGTGCAAAGCCACAGTCTCTCAAGTCTCTACAGTGGGTGGTTTGCCCACTGTTCAATCCTGGGGAGTGCAAAGCCACAGTCTCTCAAGTCTCTACAGTGGGTGGTTTGCCCACTGTTCAATCCTGGGGAGTGCAAAGCCACAGTCTCTCAAGTCTCTACAGTGGGTGGCTTGCCCACTGTGCCATCCTGGGGAGTGCAAAGCCACAGTCTCTCAAGTCTATACAGTGGGTGATTTGCCCACTGTGCCATCCTGGCGAGTGCAAAGCCACAGTCTCTCAAGTAGATGCAGGTCTCCACTGGTTCTGGATGGGGACTGTTGCCCAGACTGGATGAGTCTCCCCGTGAAAGTACCTGTCCTGTCACTGTCCCAGCTGCACATGGGATAAGGATGCCTGATGTGGCGGTCTATTCATTCCTACACGGTGCATGCCCTGTTCAGCGGTGCTTTGCCATGGTGGTCTATGGACTGTTCAGCGGTGCTTTGCCATGGAGGTCTATGAACTGTTCAGCTGTGCTTTGCCATGGCGGTCTTTGCCCTGTTCATCGTTGGTTTGACATGGCGGTCTTTGCCCTGTTCAGCGGTGCTTTGCCATGGCGGTCTTTGCCCTGTTCAGCGGTGCTTTGACATGGCGGTCTTTGCCCTGTTCAGCGGTGCTTTGACATGGCGGTTCAGGACTGTTCAGCAGTGCTTTGCCATGGCGGTCTATGGACTGTTCAGCGGTGCTTTGCCATGGGGGTCTTTGCCCTGTTCAGCGGTGCTTTGCCATGGCGGTCTATGGACTGTTCAGCAGTGCTTTGCCATGGCAGTCTTTGCCCTGTTCAGCGGTGCTTTGCCATGGCGGTCTTTGCCCTGTTCAGCGGTGCTTTGACATGGCGGTTCAGGACTGTTCAGCGGTGCTTTGCCATAGCGGTCTATGGACTGTTCAGCGGTGATTTGCCATGGCGGTCTTTGCCCTGTTCAGCGGTGCTTTGCCATGGCGGTCTTTGCCCTGTTCAGCGGTGCTTTGACATGGCGGTTCCGGACTGTTCAGCGGTGCTTTGCCATGGCGGTCTATGAACTGTTCAGCGGTGCTTTGCCATGGCGGTCTTTTCCCTGTTCAGCGGTGCTTTGCCATGGCGGTCTATGGACTGTTCAGCGGTGCTTTGCCATGGCGGTCTTTGCCCTGTTCAGCGGTGCTTTGACATGGCAGTCTTTGCCCTGTTCAGCGGTGCTTTGACATGGCGGTTCAGGACTGTTCAGCGGTGCTTTGCCATGGCGGTTTATGGACTGTTCAGCGGTGCTTTGCCATGGCGGTCTTTGCCCTGTTCAGCAGTGCTTTGACATGGCGGTCTTTGCCCTGTTCATCAGTGCTTTGACATGGCGGTTCAGGACTGTTCAGCGGTGCTTTGCCATGGCGGTCTATGGACTGCTGAACAGTGCTTTGCCATGGAGGTCTTCGCCCTGTTCAGCGGTGCTTTGACATGGCGGTCTTTGCCCTGTTCAGCAGTGCTTTGACATGGCGGTCTTTGCCCTGTTCAGCAGTGCTTTGACATGGCGGTCTTTGCCCTGTTCAGCGGTGCTTTGACATGGCGGTGTTTGCCCTGTTCAGCGGTGCTTTGACATGGCGGCTCTGATACGGACATTGGTGTCTGGCATGACGATCTCTACACTGGGCATTGGTGTATGGCATGACGATCTCTACACTGGGCATTGGTGTGTGGCATGACAATCTCTACAATGGTCATTGGTGTGTGGCATGACGATCTCTACAATGGGCATTGGTATGTGGCATGACGTTCCATCATTGCCCAGCGGGGCTGTGGCATCCTGGCCCCTCATGGGCTGTGACTCCGGCGGTGGTCTCTGGACCAGTGACGATACTTGGGCCCTCCTGGGCTGTGACTCTGGCGGTGGTTTCTGGACCAGTGACGATACTTGGGCCCTCCTGGGCTGTGACTCCGGCGGTGGTTTCTGGACCAGTGACGATACTTGGGCCCTCCTGGGCTGTGACTCCGGCGGTGGTTTCTGGACCAGTGACGATACTTGGGCCTTCCTGGGCTGTGACTCCGGCGGTGGTTTCTGGACCAGTGATGATACTTGGGCCCTCCTGGTCTGTGACTCCGGCGGTGGTTTCTGGACCAGTGACGATACTTGGGCCCTCCTGGGCTGTGACTCCGGCGGTGGTTTCTGGAGCAGTGACGATACTTCTGCCCTCCTGGGATGTGACTCCGGCGGTGGTTTCTGGACCAGTGACGATACTTGTGCCCTCCTGGGCTGTGACTCTGGCGGTGGTTTCTGGACCAGTGACGATACTTGTGCCCTCCTGGGCTGTGACTCCGGCGGTGGTTTCTGGACCAGTGACGATACTTGTGCCCTCCTGGGCTGTGACTCTGGCGGTGGTTTCTGGACCAGTGACGACGGTGCTGGTGGTTGTGTCTGGACCGCCGGAAATGATGGCGCACTTCTCCGCCGTGACACTCACAACAGGCCGGGCAGACTTCCTCTGGACCTTCCTCACCTTTTTTGGAGTTACAGCTGACTCACCAATCGCCTTCGATCCCATGTCACTTGTTGTCCCACCAGGAGTCTTAAGACGGTCCCGTTGTCCACTCTCCAATTTCTGAGCCTTTACAGGGGGTGGGCTGCCAGTGCCTTGGCTCCGGGTCCTACTGCCTGCCCTGGTGGCCGGTGCACTCCAAAAACCTGGAACACGCACCACTGGTACTGGAGGCTTTTTGGCTGAGGCGCTACGACAGGACTGATGAATTGGAGGGGGGGTGGGGGCAAAAAGGTCAACTTGACATAGGGACAGTTTCTGACGGACACTGGGATGGGTAGCTGGAGGGGGTCTGTGAGTGGAGGAAGAGGAGGTGGTTGTAGGATGTGTCACTTTAGCTGTTTTGGGTGCAGGTGCAGGTACTGGAGGCTGTCGTGAGGTGGATGGATGTTGGGTGAGTGATTGCCGGCGTTTGTGTACTTTGGGAGGGGGCGTCACAGACACACTGGGAGAGGACACAGGGGATGTGTAAATGGGAGTGGAGGTGGTGAGTGCAGGTGAGCGGCTTGTGGTGCTGGGTGTTCTGGTGCGAGTACTAGTGCCTGTAGATGTGGTGCATGCAGGTGTGTGCGTAGACGAGACTGGGAGGGAGAAGAGGAGGAGGGGGACACAGTGGAGACAGTGGATGTTGCTGTGTCTTTATGTGGGTGAGGCTTGTGTGAGTGCCTGTGGTGTGTGTGGTGCCTATGTTTGCTTGAGCTACTTGTGTGTGTTGACTTGTGTGCATGCTGGTCTGTAGGTGTGCTTGGGATGGGTTGGGGTACAGGAGATTGGGTCTGGGTGGAGGAGGTTGGAGGGGGGAGGCTGGACACAGGGACAATGGCTGCCATCAGTGCTGAGGCCAGAGATTGCAGGGTTCGCTGAAGGACAGCCTGACCAGAATGAATGCCAACCAGGAATGCATTACTGTGTTGCTACTGCCTTTCTACACCCTGGATGGCATTCACAATGGTAGACTGCCCAACAGTGAGTGACCTGAGGAGGTCAATGGCCTCCTCACTGAGGGCAGCAGGGGTGACTGGGGCAGGGCCTGAGGTGCCTGGGGCGAAGGTGATGCCCACCCACCTGGGTGAGCGGGCACGGGGCGAACGCTGAAGGGCTGCTGGGAGGGCGCTGCTGGTAGGGGAGGTGGCGGCTGTACCTGTAGAAGTGGGGGGCACAGATGGTGCAGCCACTACATGGGAGCTCCCATCGGCGGACTCATCCGTGTCGCTGGTTGGTGATCTGGTGGCCGACGTGAAGCTCCCCTCGCCCTCCGTCCCACTGGTGCATTCAGAGTCTGTGGTGTGGCCCTCCATGGCCATGTGGGATGCAGCTCCCTCGTGCTCCGGTGCCACTGTACCTCCGCCTGATGATGCTGATGTACAAAAGGACAGGGAGAGCAGGAAAAGGGTGGGAGACAGAACAAAGAGAGTTTTAGTGCATGGCATGCCGCTACCGTTGGCGGACAAGACAGACGCAGCAGCCCCCTGCATAACGCCGTGCTCCTGACCTCTGCACATGCAATTTCTGGAATATGGCCTACATGGCAATGGTGGAAATCTGCACACATGGATGCCACAGGGGCAACTATACCTCAACTTGGCACTCTGCTGAGGTGGGGTTGAGTGCCACATGGCCTACATTACGGAGGGCCTTGCCTACCTAACTCGCCCTGGCCTAGGGACACCCACAGCCCACCTACCCCACCCAGACACCTCCACTGCACGCAGAGTCCGCAGAATGAGGTTGTACTCACCCCCTTGTGTCTGCTGTGATGTCCTCAAGCACCCATCCAACTCCGGGTAGGCCACCTCCAGGATCCGGAACATCAGGGGGGTCATGGTGCGACGGGCACCCCTCCCACGTTGGGAGGCCATCCCCAGCTGAGCCTCCGCCGTCTTCTTGCTGCAGCTGCAAATATCCTACCATCTCTTATGGCAGTGGGTGCCCCGTCTCTGGTGGGCCCCCAGGGTCCGGACCTCCTTGGCGATGGCACGCCAAATGTCCCTCTTCTGGTGGGCGCTGACCTACATGACGTGTACAAGGAAAGAGGAACAGTCATTACCAACTGCACCGTCAATGTGAGTGCCCCCCTCCCTACTCTGGCCATGTGGCCCATTCATTCCCATGCATAACTGTTCTATGTACTCTGCCCCCTTCCCTCTTCCACCCAGCCCTCTCCACCCAGGCCTAGCCCATACAACGTGCTCCCTGTGTACTAACCTGTTGGTCTGGAGGACCGTAGAGTAGCGTGTACTGGGGAGGACCCCATCCACAAGTTTCTCCAACTCCTGTGCAGTGAAGGCAGGGGCCCTTTCCCCAGACGCAGCAGCCATTGTCGCTTCCAGACCGAGTTTACAGCAGCACTAGCAGTGTAGGTCCTCTCCTGTCGAAGGTCAGGTATCTAGTGAGTGAACAGATAGAAAATGGCGGTGACGTCCGCGGCGGTGACGTCCGCGGCGGTGCGCATCATCACCGCCAGCGCACCTGTTCATTGGCTCCTGGGACCCATAGGGTCCAATGTTAACCAATGCAGCATTGCGCCGCGGTCTACGACCGCCTACCGCGACGGTGTGCAACGCCAGCGCAGTTCCCCCACAATCCCATTGTCCCAGTTTAGAGGTCAGGCAGCCGCCATTTCAGGGGCCCACATGGCTTAATTTACTACTGCGTCACGCATAGCTAGGCCTATACTCAACACACATACAGGAAGGGTTTTTTGTCTGGTGTAGTCTTGTGTGTAACTGTGGGTACATACCTGGAGGAATAGTGACTGGTTCTTCGCTGTTGTCCTTCTTAGGCACCATCAGCTGGGACATATGAGAAGATGGCGGAATCCTCCAGTGTACCGACCGCTGGTGGACCTGTTGACAATGGAAGAAAGACATATCATCGTCACCTACAGCTTTGACCCTACCACAATCAAGGAACTATGCACCCAGTTGGAGACAGACCTGATGTCACCAATCCGCCATCCGACTGGAATCCCCCCTGACGTGCAGGTGCTGTCAGTGCTCCATTTCCTTGCAAGTGGGTCTTTTCAGACAACTGTGGCCATGGCATCAGGGATGTCCCAGCCTATGTTTTCCAACGTCTTGTCCAGAGTGTTGTCTGCTCTGCTGAAACACGTAAGGAGATACATCATTTTCCCTGAGGTGGGGGATTTGCCTACAGTGAAAGGTGACTTCTATGCCCTTGGACATATCCCGAACAACATAGGTGCCATTGATGGGACCATGTAGCTTTGGTCCCCCCCCCGCAGGAGTGAACAGGTGTACAGGAACAGGAAGAATTATCATTCAATGAATGTCCAAATGGTCTGTTTGGCAGACCAGTACATCTCGCAGGTAAATGAAATGTTCCCTGGCTCTGTGCATGAGGCCTACATCCTGCGGAATAGCAGCATCCCTGATATAATGGGTCAACTCCAGAGGCACCGTGTATGGCTATTGGGGGACTCTGGTTACCCCAACCTTTCCTGGCTATTGACCCCAGTGAGGAATGCCAGGACCAGGGCAGAGGAACGGTACAATAATGCCCATGGGTGGACTAGGAGGGTGATCGAAAGCACATTTAGCCTTCTTAAGGCCAGGTTCAGGTGCCTCCATATGACAGGTGGATCCCTATTCTACTCACCGAAGAAGGTGTGCGACATCATCATCGCCTGCTCCATGCTCCATAATTTGGCATTGCGACACCAGGTGCCTTTTCTGCAGGATGATCCAGATGACGGTGTTGTGGCAGCTGTGGAGCCTGTGAAGCCAGTGGACAGTGATGAGGATGAAGCTGAGGATGAAGAAAACGACAACAGGGAGTCAGTCATACAGCACTATTTCCAGTGAGACACAGGTGAGAACATTTTCTGGTGTAACATTACATTAACTTTCACACGTCTACCTCTATCCTGTACCTACATTTCACTCACTATTTGTTAATTGAGTTGTATCCTTCCATTTCAGTTTCACAAGTGTGGTAATCTACGTGTCAACTGCTTGCATCCTTCAAGGGCTGGTGATGTGTGACATTGGTATGTTAACCTCACAATGGGTAACCCACTATGACACTGTAATTGATAATAGAAAGTTCCAAATCATAGACTGACTCCAGATTTTTTTGGCTTTCAAGGGTGTTTATTTAAGTGCTAAAAAAATCAAGGAAGGTTGTAAAATGGTGATGGGTGATGGTGGAGGAATGTCCATGGCATAGTCCAGTCTATTAGTCTCACAGGTGCACTGCCCATCTGGGCATTGGAGGTGGAGCTGGGGCAGTTCCAATCTGGACAGGGTGACAATGTGGGACAGTGGGGGGACAATCAGGGTGGTCTTATTTCCAGGCGGGGGTCTTGCCATCTTGCTGTGTCCTGTTCCTGGATCTCAGGGCCCGCTTGCGTGGTGGTTGTCCGTCTGCAGGGGGTGGGGTGCTGGTGTGGTGGTCCTGTGGCGGGGCGTCTTGTCCACTAGCGACGGCGGAGGTGGTGGGCAGTTCATCGTCCTGGCTAGGGTCAGGGGCCCCTTGGAGTGCCACGGTGTCCCTCAAGGTCTTTTGAATGTCCGTCAGCACCCCTACGATGGTGCCTAGGGCGGAGCTGATGGTCCTGCGCTCCTTCCTGAACCCCAAATACAGTTCGTCCTGCAGACTCAGGGTCTCCTGCAACTTGTCCAGGACCGTCGCCATCGTCTCCTGGGAGTGGTGGTATGCTCCCATGATGGAGGATAGGGCCTCGTGGAGAGTTGGTTCCCTTGGCCTGTCCTCCCTCTGTCGCACAGCAGCCCTCCCAGTTCCCCGGTGTTCCTGTGGCTCCGTCCCCTGGACCGTGTGCCCACTACCACTGCCCCCAGGTCCCTGTTGTTGTTGGGATGGTGGGTTAGCCTGGGTGCCCTGTAGTGGTGGACACACCGCTGATTGACCTGTCCTGGGTAGGGAGGTTTGGGCCCGCTGGGTGGGTGCTGTGTCGGTGTTACCAGAGGGTGGCAGCTCGGTGTTGGGCTGAGGCTGGGCAAGGGGAACCGACTGTCCTGAGGCCCACGATGGTCCGGGCTGGTCATCAGGATCCAGTGGTGCAGAGCTGCTGTCGTCACTGTGGGCCTCTTCTGGGGGTGGAGTGGTGTTGTCTGGACACTCTGGTGTGGTGACGTTCCTTCGGGTTCTTGCAGGGGTATAAGAACATGATTATTGCATGTGTGTGTTTCATGGTGTGAAATGGTTGGGTGTGCGTGATCCCCAGTGCAGGCATTCCTGTGTGGGGGCTTGTGTGGTGATGGTTGGGGGGGTGTTCTGGGTATGTGCAGTGGGCATGCTTTAGTGAGGGGTGTCCATGCTTAGTTGTGTCATGCAGGGCTTGGTGTTGGGATGGGTGGTTGTTGTCATGGGTAGATTAGTGAGGATTTGGGGTGATAAGGGAGGATGCGAGGGTGGGGTTGTGTGATAGCATGCAGGTAGGGTGGGGAATATGATAGATAAGATTTGACTTACCAGTGTCCCATCCTCCACCGACTCCTCCGAGGCCCTCAGGATGCAAGATGGTCAGGACTTGCTCCTCCCATGTTGTTAGTTGTGGGGGAGAAGGTGGGGGTCCGCCGCCAGTCCGCTGCACTGCGATGTTGTGCCTGGATACCGTTGAACGCACCTTCCCCCGTAGGTCATTCCACCTCTTCCTGATGTCCTCCCTATTTCTTGGGTGCTGTCCCACGGCGTTGACCCTGTCGACTATTCTGCGCCATAGCTCCATCTTCCTGGCTATTGATCTGTGCTGTACCTGTGAGCCAAATAGCTGTGGCTCTACCCGTAGGATTTCCTCCACCATGACCCTGAGCTCCTCCTCGGAGAAGCGGGGGTGTCTTTGGCGTGACATGGGGTGTTGTGTGTGATGTGTGGGGAGGTGTATGTGTTGATGAGTGTGGTGAGTGTAGTGGTATGTGATGTTTTGTGCGTGGATGTAGTGTGGGTGATGGTGTTGTGTGCCTCTGTGTGATGCGGTTGTCAATAGCTGTGCTGTCTCTGGAGTTCTCTCAGAAATTCTGGTTGTAGCGGTTTGTGGGTGATGTGGGTTTGTGTTTTATATTGTATTGGGTGTGTGGGAGTGGTGTGTGTATGTGTATCAGGTGTGTGTATTTGTAATTGTCCAATGTGGCGGTGTTTTGGAGATGTCTGTGAATTTTGAGCGCGGCGGTGTGTACCGCCAATGAAATACCACGGGTGAAAGACCGCACGTGGATTCGTGGGTCGTAATAGCATGGCCGTGTTTCTGTTGGCGTGGAGGATTTGTTTCCGCCAGTTTATCGCTGACCTTTGGTGTGGCGGTGTTGTGTGGGTGTCTGAATTTCGGCGGATTCCGTGATGTGTGTCATAATAGCTGTGGCGGTCTGCCGCTGCGGTGTATTGGCGGTCTTCTGCACGGCGGTAAGCGCCTCATACCGCCAATGTTGTAATGACCCCCACAGTCTTGTTTTAGCCCATTGGTGGGAGGAATCTCCTTGGTAACTGTAGTGGGTGACAGCTTCACCCAGGTAGATGTGTATAACAATGTTATTGCCCTTAGGAGGCTGTTTGAGATGCCCCAGTTTTTTAATTTGTTCCATAGCAGATTCCTGTCGACTGCATCAAATGCCGCGGAGTAATCGATGAAGCATGCGAAAAGTGGGGGGGGATTTTTCAGCCACTGCCTCATGAGCTAGAAAGGAAGGAGCTACAATGTTATCTATGGTCGCAGAATTCACCCTGAAGTCAGTTTTATTTAGTAGCACTAACTCTTTGGCCTCTGCCCAGGTTTGCAGTTCTTCCAGAAGGACTGAGGAGAATCCTTTTGCTTCAATGTCCATGAGTGCGATAAGGCGATAATTGGCAGGGTCTTGCCTATCCCCCTTTTTGTATATAGGATGTAATAAGGAGCCTCTCCAGTTCGGTGGTACTTCCTGGAAGTCAAGGCAGGAGCAGTACAGTGCAGAAAGGATTGATGACCAGAGGTTCAGATCTTCCTTATAGATGCATGCAGGAATTCTGTTTGGACCGGGAGCCCCCGACGACCACCACATCCCCGGGACTGCAAACCCCCAGAGCCAGATACTGCCATGTCCCGGTGTGCACACCCTAAGGACATAGCTGTTTGCAGCTTTGAAGCTGCACCTAAGCCACAGCAAACATTCTGGTTTCAGACAGCGGGAGCTGTCAAGCAGGCCCGGCTGTCTGAAAGCAGACTTTTCATCCCTGTTCCCTGCACACAGATATGTGTGCAGAGAACAGAGATGAAATGTTTGCTTCAGCATGCACATAGCTGTTGTTAAAGCAGTTCCTTGCTTTGACACAATAAGAAGGCCTTGAGGCTTCCTCCGCGGTGCCAGATAGCCCATAAAGAGCAATTTGCTAAATAGATTTTTTTAAAAAAACATGTTGGGACCGCAGGGGAGCCCTTGAGGGCTCCCTCATGGTCCCAGATAGGCCATAAAGGGCTAAAAAAAAGTTTTTTAAAAAGCAAATAGTTCAGTGTGAAGATCACAGACCTTCACACTGAGCATTCAGGGTTTGAGTCCAGCCCGACCAATTTCCCCCTTTTTTTTATTAAGCTAAAAAGGTTTAAGGGTCATAGTAAAGGTGATTTTACTTTTACAAAATTACAAATACATTTTTCTTTTTAAATCATGCAGAAATATCTCAATCTAAATATATCATACTTAAAAGCCTAAAAAAATATCTCTCTCTTTTCCTCTCACTCTCTCTGGGTGGGAGCAATGCTGGCTACTCAGTATACTGGGAGCTGGCTGGGCTTGCCAGTGTACTGGGCTCCCCCCCAATGGCCCTCAACTAGTAGTTTGTATTTCCCACATGTGGGCACTAGGGCACCCCTCTCTGGCCCTGGTGGATAAGGTCCTAGGAGCCCAAGGAGACTTGTTTAGGGGGTTACATGTAACCCCTCTTTACAATGGAGTTTGGCCTATGTGTAAGTGGTCCTAATACGGCTCAGGCAGCCCCTTTGGGCTTGAGGAAGGGGGGCACATGCCCCATCCCCAAATATAACTGTTTGTGGCCCAGCATGATGGTGTCTCTCTAGGGGCCTCTCAAGTCTTAGGAATATGAGGTATTAGTCTTTGGCACTGGGGATGGAATCTAGAGGTGCCACATATCCCCCATAAAACAATTGTTTTTGGCCCTGGGGGATCATGTCCTTGGGGCCCTGAAGGCTTAAGGTTAATTTATGTCCCCAGGGATGAGGTCCCTTGGGCACAAATGGGCTCGGGGAGGGGAGACACATACCTCTCTCCTAATATAAATATGTTTGGCTCTATGGGGTGCAGTCCTCAGTTCCTAATAAGTCTTAGGGATGGGGTCCCCATTCCCTTTATGGCATTTGGCCCCGGAGGATCCCGTCTCAAGGGCCTATCAAGGACTGAGGAAAAGGCCATGTGACCCCCTCTCTTTTTCTAAGGGATTTGACCACCGGAGTGGGGTCCCTGTGGCCTATTAAGGCTCAGTGAGGTGGCTGCCTGGCCCACAGAATGTTGTCCCAGGGGGTAGGGTCTCTGGTCTTTGGACTCTACTTTAAGAGGGGAGTTACTCTCCCCCTCCCCTACATTGAAGTAATCACTCTAGGGGACGGGGTCAGTGGGGCCACTACTGGCTTGTGTAGGACGGGCATGCATGGCGTGTGGGTAGCACCTGCAGGTGCATGGCTGCAGGCCCTGCAGCCAACCCCCTAATGTGCATGGCTGAAGGCCTTCTGTAGAATGGAGTTGGCTGCCTTCCGGATGGTTGGCCACAGGGTCTGGCTGCGGGTCTTCACCTGCTGCCAACCCCTCTCCCCGCAGGGTTGAATGCTGTGTCCAGCATGGGGCTGGCTGCCTACAGGGGTTTGGATGCAGAGCCTGGATGTACGCTATGCCCTAGGGCCAACTCCCCACCAGTTATATCCTTTGGGTTGGCTTTACGTATGATAAAAAGAATTACTTCATGTTAAAAAAAAGAAATGAAGAAATTCACTGAAAAAAACAAAGGCTAAAGTAACATTAGTTAGGTGAGAATTTCAGTGACAATATAATGTTAAATGTACAAAACAACTGAAATCGTTAGCTCTGGTATCTATAAAGTGTGCCTTAAGGTAACTATAACTCGCACCCTTGTCCTACACTGCTAATTCCCCACATATTACATTACTCATGACATCATTGATAACATCACTGAAACATTTACAATGATGTTATTGATAATAAAACTGTGCATGGCATGGGTGAGAATTATAGTTACCTAAGAGCATGATTATGCACATAAGGGCAATTAGGAACAAAGATTGCTCTCACCCAGTGGCCAGTCATTTTGATGAGCATCACAATAATGATAAAAAATGTTTACATTATTCTATTATTGATGTAGTGAAAACACATCCCAGAGGAGGCAATCAGGAACAAGAACTAAGGCAACTGGAAGCTAGATAAACTGTCAATTTAGATTTGCTGTCACAGAAAGATTTAAATCTTGAGGAAGATCTTGAGGAAGAACTCTATACACTTTTATAGTTTTTCTGTGTATTATTCTCTCTCCTTAACTAATAAATAGTGCTGTTTATGTTATAAAGAGGTGATAAGATAAGGGTTGTGATATGATTAATTATGCAGTTTTGGTTTCATGTGCTAATTAGTTTGATATTTTTTGTTTTTGTGGAGAAACAACACAGTTATATAGGAAAATATGTTTTTGGAGTAGTGTAGGAGGCTGGCCTGGCTTGCAGTGGGTACCAAGGAGTACTTACACTCTGTACCAGGTCCAGTTATCCCTTATTAGTGTAGAAGAGGTGTTTCTAGCAGCTTAGGATGATAGAAGGTAGCTATAGCAGAGCAGCTTAGGCTGAACTAGGAGACGTGCAAAGCTCCTACTATACCACTGGTGGCATATGCACAATATCATAAGAAAACACAATACACAGATATACTTAAAATAAAGGTACTTTATTTTTATGACAATATGCCAAAAGTATCTCAGTGAGTACCCTCAGTATGAGGATGCCAAATATACACAAGATATATGTACACAATACCAAAAATATGCAGTAATAGCAAAAGGAAGTAATGCAAGCAATGTAAAGTTACAGTAGATTGCAATAGGAGCACATAGGTATAGGGGCAACACAAACCATATACTCCAAAAGTGGAATGCGAACCACGAATGGACCCCAAACCTATGTGAGCTTGTAGAGGGTCGCTGGGACTGTAAGAAAACAGTGAGGGTTAATAAAATAGCCCACCCCAAGACCCTGAAAAGTAGGTGTAAAGTGCACCTATATTCCCCAGAGAGCACAGAAGTCATGATAGGGGAATTCTGCAAGGGAGACCAACACCAGCAAAGCAACCAAAGTGCATTTCTGGACAAGAGTACCTGTGGAATAAGGGGACCAAGTCCAAGAGTCGCGACAAAGTCGAGAGTGGGCAGATGCCCAGGAAATGCCAGCTGAGGGTGCAAAGAAGCTGCCACCGTATGGTAGAAGCTGTGGATTCTGCAAGAACGAAGAGGGCTAGAAACTTCCCCTTTGGAGGATGGATGTCCCACGTCGTGTAGAAGCTTGCAGAGGTGTTCCCATGCAGAAAGACCGCAAACAAGCCTTGCTAGCTGCAACGGTTGCAGTTAGGGTTTTTGGATGCTGCTGTGGCCCAGGAGGGACCAGGATGTCGTCACTTGGAAGAGGAGACAGAGGGGGCGCCCAGCAAGTCAGGGAGCCCTCACAGAAGTAGGCAGCACCCACAGAAGTACTGGAACAGGCACTTGGAAGAGGAGTGAACCAGAGCTCACCCAAAGACACAAAAGGGAGTCCCACGACGCCGGAGGACAACTCAGGAGGTTGTGAACTGCAGGTTAGAGTGTTGGGGACCCAGGCTTGGCTGTGCACAAAGGAAATCCTGGAAGAGTGCACAGGAGCCGGAGCAGCTGCAAATCACGTGGTACCCAGCAATGCAGTCTAGCGTGGGGAGGCAAGGACTTACCTCCACCAAACTTGGACTGAAGAGTGACTGGACTGTGGGAGTCACTTGGACAGAGTTGCTGAGTTCCAGGGACCAAGCTCGTCATGCTGAGAGGGGACCCAGAGGACCGGTGATGCAGTCTTTTGTTGCCTGCGGTTACAGGGGGAAGATTCCGTCGTCCCACAGGAGATTTCTTCAGAGGTCCTGGTGCAAGAAGGAGGCAGGCTACGCCCAGAGCTTGCACCACCAGGAAACAGGCGAGAAAGCGGCAGGATCAGCGATACAAGGTTGCAGTAGTCGTCTTTGCTACTTTGTTGCGGTTTTGCAGGCGTCCTGAGCAGTCAGCTGTCGATCCTTTGGCAGAAGGTGAAGAGAGAGATGCAGAGGAACTCTGATGAGCTCTTGCATTCGTTATCTAAAGAATTCCCCAAAGCAGAGACCCTAAATAGCCAGAAAAGGAGGTTTGGCTACCTAGGAAGGAGGATAGGCTAGCAACACAGGTAAGAGCCTATCAGAAGGAGTCTCTGACGTCACCTGCTGGCACTGGCTACTCAGAGCAGTCCAGTGTGCCAGCAGCACCTCTGTTTCCAAGATGGCAGAGGTCTGGAGCACACTGGAGGAGCTCTGGGCACCTCCCCTGGGAGGTGCAGGTCAGGGGAGTGGTCACTCCCCTTTCCTTTGTCCAGTTTCGCACCAGAGCAGGGCTGGGGGATCCCTGAACTGGTGTAGACTGGCTTATGCAAAGATGGGCATCATCTGTGCACATCAAAGCATTTCCAGAGGATGGGGTAGGCTACTCCTCCCCAGCCCTGACACCTTTTTCCAAAGGGAGAGGATGTAACACCCTCTCTCTGAGGAAGTCTTTTGTTCTGCCTTCCTGGGCCAAGCCTGGCTGGACCCCAGGAGGGCAGAAACCTGTCTGAGGGGTTGGCAGCAGCAGCAGCTCCTGTGAAACCCCGGGAAGGGCAGTTTGGCAGTACCCGGGTCTGTGGTAGAGACTCGGAGGATCGTGGAATTGTCTCCCCAATGCCAGAATGGCATTGGGGTGACAATTCCATGATCTTAGACATGTTACATGGCCATGTTCGGAGTTACCATTGTGACGCTATAAATAGGTAGTGACCTATCTATAGTGCACGCATGAAATGGTGTCCCCGCACTCACAAAGTCCGAGGAATTTGCCCTGAACGATGTGGGGGCACCTTGGCTAGTGCCAGGGTGCCCACACACTAAGTAACTTAGCACCCAACCTTCACCAGGTGAAGGTTAGACATATAGGTGACTTATAAGTTACTTAAGTGCAGTGGTAAATGGCTGTGAAATAACGTGGACGTTATTTCACTCAGGCTGCAGTAGCAGGCCTGTGTAAGAATTGTCAGAGCTCCCTATGGGTGGCAAAAGAAATGCTGCAGCCCATAGGGATCTCCTGGAACCCCAATACCCTGGGTACCTCAGTACCATATACTAGGGAATTATAAGGGTGTTCCAGTATGCCAATGTGAATTGGTGAAATTGGTCACTAGCCTGTTAGTGACAATTTAGAAAGCAGAGAGAGCATAACCACTGAGGTTCTGGTTAGCAGAGCCTCAGTGACACAGTTAGTCATCACACAGGGAACACATACAGGGCACACTTATGAGCACTGGGGCCCTGGCTGGCAGGGTCCCAGTGACACATGCACTAAAACAGCATATATACAGTGAAATATGGGGTAACATGCCATGCAAGATGGTACTTTCCTACAAGTAGACAATCAATGTAATTGGGAGCCTGCATGGGTTAACAGTGACACAAATATGTAAAACATTTCTCCACAGTTTGAATTTGAATAGAAAAACAATTTTCTTGATTTTTGCCGCCTTGCGCTCAATTGTATTTTAAGGTTCATGGTCCCTCTACGACCTCGACCTCTCAACTGAGGCTGAAACATGACATTTCCCTGCTGCTGCTGCATCTGTTGCACAAAATTTCCCTGCACTCCTGTTTGAGCTGCCTTAATCTGCATCACTATCGCCTTCTCTTTCAACTTTTTTTGCTTCAATTCAATTTCATCACTACAATATTTTGCATATTGCAACACCTCATCAATCGGCTTGGCTTGCCAGCAAATCAAATGACTCTTAATCATCTGACCTATTTCAGGTCTCAGTCCATCCACAAACCTGAACAAAAAATGCCTTTTGGCTCAATTGCTTCCTTGCCACTGTACTCCTTGAATGCCTTCAACAATCTCTCATAGTATGCATGTATCGACTCCTTTACCTCCTGCACTGGCCTATCAATCCTCTGCCAATGAATGTTTTTGGGCTAAATCCTTGTCTTGAGGAACTCAATCACCTTGTAATAATATGTCATTACCTCAGGAGATGGTGCACCTTATCTATCTCTGGTTCACTCATTGGCCAATCTACACATCTCTTACACTCAACCCACAAGTCAGCTGGAACCACTATCTCCAACAAGGTGTTAAAGAATTACCACAAACTGCTGGTACCACTCTACTGGCTTCTCCCTCAGTTTCAGGTAATCATTTGTAAATTATAGAATATCACTCCTACTACAAGGGACATGAACAAAATTTCCCCCTGGGATTTCCCTCAGTGGTAAAATCTTCACCGGGTCCTTGCCCTGTTGTACAATTTCGGTCACTTCTAGTGAATCTTGTTTCTTTTTGTCTCTTTTCTTTACCCATCTGCCTTCCCACTTCTCTAAGGCTCCCCAAACTTGTGCACTCTGCAATAGTTCTTTAAGGTATGCCTTCATTCTGGCTGACCTCGTGTGTTCTAAATCCTTTGCCTCGAAATCTAGTCTGCAACTCCTCTTCAGATGCTTTGTTTTCTCAATTTCTACGTCATGCTTCTCTACTAAATCTGCCAATCTCTGGTGTACTTTACCCACCTCTCTTGTGATTCTCTGCTTCTGTGTGGGACTCTAATCTATTCACCCCCATTGTTCCTTCAACTAGTTCACCTACTTCCATGCTCAATCTGACAAAATTTATCTGCTCCTCACCCTTGGAACCATTCTGTGGGGTATTCGGCTTGTCTAACTATTCAGTCAACTGTTGTGCTGTCAATCCCTGTAACTAAATGTTACTCGCATGCACTGGTGGCACCTGTTGTGCCACTGCATTCGGTGTCTGCGGTGTCAATAGCTTCAGGTTCTGACCTGCACTCGGTCCATTCACAGCATCTGGAAGTTCAACAAGTGGACTGAGATCCAACAATGACCTTGATCCATCAAAGGTCTGACCCACAGAAGAGACTACCTGAACTTGTTCATTTGTTCCCCTCCTCATTATACTCTGAGACATCACTTCTTGCTCATTCACAATTGATGATATCCCCTGCTTGGGGTAATCACATTTGGCCACTCTTTGGACATTCCAAACTTTGCCATCTTGGGTGACCACACTGTTTCTGTTGACCTTGACTGCTCTCATAGCCTTACCAAATCTAGAATCACTTTTTGCTGACATCCCTGCTTTGTGAATCCTGACCCAATATCCTACTGCAAATTCAATCTCCATGACTCTCCACTTAGCATCAAAAGCAAGCTTTACCTTCTCTTGCTTTCATTCCACTCTCATGGCAACTTCTTCTCTCATCCTACCCCATCCTTTACTTTTTTTCTACTTCTTAAACCACGACAGATACAGCTTAGAGACAGGATCCATCTTTTTAATCAGTTTAAACGTATTAACTTCTGGTGGTGTGCAGGATGATAGGGTCCAACCACAACTTCTTCCTCAGTTTGTCCTTCCACTCCCCCCAAATTCCATGCCAACAAAATGCTTTCCTTCAATACATGGGTAAGCTTTTCCACCTGTCCATTTCCTTGAGGCACGTACAGATGACATGCAAATATCACAGTAGCTCAGAAAACTTTCCATCCCATGTGACCTCAACTGTGCACCATTATTCATGATTAGAACTTCAAAATAACCTTAATTAGCAAACAGATCTTTGAAGAAGTCAAGTACAGTAGTAACTTAGGACACAAACTTCACTTCAGACTATTTAGAGTGATAATCCACCACAACGATGACAAATCTGCACTACCGCGGCAAAAAATTAAAGGGTCAAGAAAAGTCAAAACCCATTTTAAGCTAGAGAAACTCTGGCCACTCAACTGGACATAAAGGTACAGGTAGCACCCTTAGCATTGTTTCACTATTGGCACATACCTCACACTCCAGTACAACTCTATTCACTAGCCTATCAAGGCCAGGCCACCAAAACATCATTCTTATCAGCCTCTTCATAGATGACATTCCCAAATGCTCCTCGTGGGCTAAGGACAATATGTGATCCTGCAAACCACCAGGTGGTATACATCTCCCTTTTTTAAACAGAATATCACCTTCCACCTCCAACTCTCCTGAAATCGTCCAATATGGGAGCAGTTTGGAGGAGTATACTCCACAACACTCTTCAACAAGGAATGACCCTCCACACCATTCTTCCACATTTCTTCATTCACACTTTAAATTCTCCAGACACTAAACCTGTTGTGCTTGCTGTCACTGCAGTAACATGTGCCTAATTAATTTTTCCTTTTGAGTTCACAATAATCTGGACAGACTGTCAAATGGGACATTGTTTTACCAGGTACATGTTCCACCTTAATACTGTATTCCTGAATTCTAGATATTAACCTTGCAATGCGTGCTGTGGCATTACACTCCCCTTCAGGAGCAAAGGCCCTCATCATGACATTGGCGGTAAATCCCGCTTACCGCCACACTGACGGCCGACAACATACCGCTGCGATGGAGGGTAACCGTTCGGCATATTACGACACACACACATACCAAACTGACCGAATACAGCCACATACACAAATCTGCCAGCCCAAAGGTCAGTGCTAAAGTGGCGGTCCCAACACTCATACCGTTACACCAACAGAACAATGCCCATCACATCATGACCCACAAACCTCCACGGCAGAATTTAACGGCGGTAAACCATTGGCGGTACACACTGCTGCACTCGGAATAGACACCCAAATACCAAACTACACAACATTGGCCGCGCTCAGAATGGACACCCAAATACCAAACTACACAACATTGGCCAACTCAAACAACACACACCTGACACCCATACACACACCACACACACCCACTCACACCACTATAAAACACTCACCCACATTACCCACAACCCTATATGAATACAAATCGTTGCCACCATACAGACATCAAGACCACTGCGACAAATACACCGCCACCCAAACATCCCTCACGCACTCCAGTACGCACACCCAATCACACCACCCATCACCCACACACTCACACCCAGTGTCCCCACACCTCTGTCCCCAGGACACGTCAATCAGCAGTGTGCCCACCTGCACAGGGACCCCAGTCCACAGCTCATACCCAAGACAATCAGGGATCTGGGCTCAGTGGCAGTTGGCACACCATTCAGGGGACGGGGCAAAGGGCAACAGGGACATTGGGAGGACCGCTGTGCGCCAGGGGGAGGACAGGCCCAGGGAACTGACTCTCCAGGAGTCACTCACCAATGTCCTGAGTACCTACCAACAATCCTAGGACACAATGGGTGAGATCCTGCACAACATGCAGGAGAACAAGCAGCTGCAGCACGAACACCATCAGGAGATCCGGGAGGACTTGCAGGCCCTCAACACCACCATGATCTCCATAGCAATGGTGCTGGCAGACATGGCCAACATCATGAGGGAATGGACTGCACAGCAGCGGCCCCTACCACTAGCCAGGCTATTGATCAGCCCACCACTTCCACTGAAGCTAGTGGACAGGAAGCCCCGCCACAGGACCAAAGGCCACCAGCACCCCTCCCTCTGCAGAAGGTGAACCACCCCACAGACATTCCCTGTGAACCAGACAGAAGCCAGAGACACTTGCCAAGACCAAGACCACCGTCAGGAAATGAGACTCTCTTGATTGTCCCCCTTGTGTCCCATCCTGTCACCTTGTCCACTTTGAACTGCTATTGCTCCCCTTCTTATGGCCCCTTGGACACTGGACCTGTGCTACAAACTGACTAGAACAATACCCTGGACTTTCCTCTACCATCACCCCATTCCATTGCACTTTACCCTGAATTATATAGCACTACAATAAACACCCTTGAACACAATTTGAGTAACACTGTTTTATGTTTCTTAAATGTTCATTTGTGGGAACAGTCACATCAAGTGTAAATGATCTGAACACTGTGATAGCTAACAAATAATGACATGGAACAGTCTGTAGTGATCACATCAGGACAATGTTGTCATATCACCAACATGTGGATAATGAGAAGCCATAGGTGATAGTAAGTTGGTATGCAAAGGAAGTGAATGCCATCATGCCACAGGCACACAGATAAATCAATAGAGTAGTGGTGGAGAAGTGTGGTACAATGGTTAGAGCAGCAGACGCTGATGCAGAAATCTATCCCGGGACCAGGGTTCAATTCCCACCTTGGCAGGTCTTGGGCTCAATTCCCTTGGACCAGATAATTCTCGCCTCAGTGCCTAATCTAATTGATGGGTCTCTGTAACTCTGGGCAATAGCTTGCTTAATCTCCACAACGGCCCTCACAGCACTTGGATGTCTGGCTTCACCCTGGGGCTGTTCATGAGTGGCTGCCTCACATGGAAAAGCCAGGAGGGGTTCCACAGTGGTATGCGTACAGCGCCTTGAGATCCTAATGAGTGAGTTATGCGCTATACAAGTGCGAAGTTTACAGTTCTTTAATGGTCAGTTCCGCTGTCTCACCTGTTTGTCATGGGAAGTATTGTCGTATAACTAATGTTCTGTTGTCCTCATCCTCATCCTCTGCCTCCTCATTCTCACTGACCCCAGGGTCCACTGCTGCCACAGGGTCATCTCCAGTCCCCTCCTTCTGCAGAAAAGGCAGGACTAGGTTATGAAACATGCAACATACCGCTACTATATGGAAGACCTTTCCAGGTGAGTAGCTCAGGGATCGATCCACCTGTCAGATGGAGGCACCTGGACCTGGCGTTCAGGAGGCCGAAGATTTGCTTGATTATTCTTCTGATTCGCCCATGTGTCTTATTATAACGGACCTCAGCCCTTATCCTGGCATTCCTCACAGGGGTCAGCAGCCACTATAGGTTTGGGTGGCCAGAGTCACCTGCCAGTATTGAGGGACAACATTTAGCCTTACACCATGCTATGGGGAGAACACCTCAAGGCATACACTGACATACAGTGGTTGGGGGATCTGGCTCACCTATTAGCCACACCCTGTGCCACTGTAGTTGGGCCATCACATTTGGGATGCTGCTATTCCTCAGGACGAAGGCGTCATGCACCAACCCAGGATACTTGGCAGTGACGTGGGAGCAGTACTGGTTCAACCAGTGCAAACCATTTGCACATTCAGTGAGTGGAAATTCTTCAGATTCCTGAACACCTGTTCATTCTGGTGGTGGGGGGGACTAACGCAATATGTGTACCGTCAATAGCACCAATTATTTTGGGGATATGGCCAATTGCATAGAATCCTGCCTTTACAGTGGCCAAATCTTCCACCTGGAGGAAAGCAATGTAGCTGCACATGTGTTTCACCAGGGCAGACAAGACCCTTGTCAGCACAATAGAAAACATTGGCTGTGACATTCCTGCTGCCAAGCCCAGTGCCACTTGGAAAGAACCAGTTGCCAGGAAATGTAGCACTGATAGCACTTGCACAAGAGAGGGGATTCCAGTGGGATGACGGATAGCTGATACCAGGTCAGGCTCCAATTGGGCACACAGCTCTGTGATTGTGGCCCTGTCCAGTCAATAGGTGAGTATAATGTGCCTGTCCTCCAGTGTAACCAAGTCCAAAAGGAGTCTGTACACAGGGGTTCATCTTCTCCACCCATTCATCCATATCGGTAGTTATCTAAGGGTCACAAGATTGAGTAGGCTGTCACAATTTGAACAATGGAATCACAACATCAGTGTACATGTTGCATTTATGTGATGGCACAGTGGGAATGACAGGTATGTGCAAATCTAGTGAGTGGCACAGTAAAGGTTAAACTGATGGTTGTCCATCACCATGAGATGGCGACCGCCTGTCCTGTATGTAGGGACAGGTGGAAGT
Source organism: Pleurodeles waltl (assembly GCF_031143425.1). Classification (NCBI taxonomy): domain Eukaryota; kingdom Metazoa; phylum Chordata; class Amphibia; order Caudata; family Salamandridae; genus Pleurodeles; species Pleurodeles waltl. Next base: position 628,890,705 of record NC_090447.1, read on the forward strand.
GAGGTAACTCTGCCGACGTTGGGCATCGTGGCGGAAGGCGGTCTTGCACCACCGTACAAGTCCTCATTGGATAAAATGGGGCTCTATGGAACACTGGCAGTGACAGTGTACACCTCCGCGGGTGTGACCGACATTTTCTATCTCAATCCTCACTTGTTTCCTGACCTTCAACAGGAGAACACCTACACTGTGTGTGCTGCTGTGACCTGTATCTGGATCCGGGAAAGGGCTCCTGCCTTCACTTTGGAGGAGTGGGAGTGATAGGTGGATGAGGTCCCATCACAGTATGGACTGCTGTATGGGCTACCAGACCAACAGGTGAGTACACTTTGGGCACGATGCATGTGGGAAGGATGCATGGAGATGTGTGTGCACGCATCATGTCATGGGGGTGATGTAATTTGGTGGTGTACATGGTGTGCGCCAGCCGATGTCTGTGCCAATGGTGAAGGAAACAGGATTTGTGGGCCATATGTGTGACAGGCTGGATTGTATGTGTAATGGTGTCCTCCCGTATGTATGGCCTCTGCAGGTCAGCGCCCGTCAAAATAAGGGATTATGGTGAGCCATTGCCAAGGACGTGGGGTCCCTGGGGGTCTATGGCAGGCAGAGCACACACTGTCGGAAACGGTGGGAGGATCTGAGACACTGGGCACGGAAGACCGCGGAGGCCCAGCTCTGGATGGCCTCCCAACGAGGAAGTGGTGCCTGTCAGAACCCGACCCCCCTGATGGCCCGCATACTGGCGGTGGCCTACCCAGAGCTGGATGGGCGCTTGAGGGCATCACAGCAGCCATAAGAGGGTGAGTACAGTGGGCATTACTACAATAATTGGTAGGTGGTATGGGATCTGGGTGGTAGGTGTCAGTTAGTGGATGCCCCTTAATGCCAGGCCAGACAGTGCAGCGTGATCTAGCTCCAGGGTAATGGTTGAAAGGGAAAAGAAGGTAACCTAGCTAGGTTGCATTCCATGTCAGACAGGGCTTAGTGGGTCCCAGGAGGCATGCAGTTGGCTGTGTTTGGCCCTCATCTTGCTGTGGCATCTAGCCAAAGCAATGGCAGTGCAATGCATAGTGCTCAATCCTGATCCCTGTGTGTGACGGTGCAGTTTATGCCAAGAGTGTTGTTGGTGCAGTAATTGACCCTGTGTTCTCTTTCTCTCTCCCCTCTTTGTCTTCTGTCATCCTGTCCATGTGTGCATCAGCATCATCTGGCTGAGGTACAGGGGCACCAGTGACAGAGGGAGCTGCATCCCACCGGACCCAGGAGGCAGAGTCCACCGACACCGAGGGAACCAGTGGGACAGAGGGCGAGGGCAGCACCACGTAGGAGACAGGAGGTGACAACACAGACTCAGATACCTTTTCTGATGGAAGCTCCCTGGTGATCACTGCAGCTGCAGGTACAGCCGCCACCCCGTACCAGCACCGCTCTCCCACTAGCCCCTCAGCGAGTTGCCTGTCCCGCTCACCCAGGAGGTGGGCATCTCCTTCGTCCCAGGCACATCAAGTCCTGCCCCAGTGAGCCCTGGTGCCCCGAGTGAGGAGGCTATTGACCTTCTGAGATCCATCTCTGTAGGGCAGTCAACCATTGTGAATGCCATCCAGTGGCTAGCATCCCAGATGCAGCAATGCAATGCATTCCTGGACGACATCCACAGTGGCTTGAAGGCCCAACAGAGATCGATTCAGTCTCTGACCTCCTCTATGATGGCAGCCATTGTCCCTGTTCCTACCGTCCCCCCTCCAACTACCACTTTCCAGTTCCAGGCTCCTCAACCTCAACACATCCCATGCACACATACAGACGAGCATGCACACAAGATAATACACAAGGGGAGCACAGTCAAACACAGGCACCACACTTCAAAACACAAGCCCTCACATAACACCGGACAGTTGCAGACACAACCATATCCGCTGCCTCCACTGTCTCACCCTCCTCCTCCTCCACCTCCCTCACAGTCACGTCCACAATCACACATGCATACATCGCTTCAATATCCACCACCAGCATCACAACAAGCATCACATACACCTCACTAGCAGACACCTCCACAACATCCATGCACGCGTCCCCTGTGTCCTCTCCAACCCTGTCTCACACATTTCACATACAGTATGATACGTTTTAAGGAAACTGTCTCCTGTTAGTTGGTTCTCGTGGAAAGCTTCTGCTAAGCATTTTATTAAAACAATGAGCATGTCATAGTTAGTTCACTCTGTCAACATTTTCTATTAAACGTTAAGAAATACAGCTTCTGCATGAGGCCTGGCAAAACTAGGCCAAGACACTCGCTAAGTTAAGGCCTACAATTAATAAGCAAGAACATATTTCATAACTCTCAATATGACATATTAATACATTATCTAAAACATTTTCACTATTTCACACGTATTAATCATATAATTAGTCCATTTCATGAACACTGATGGCCGTTCTTCGAGGTCACAATTTTAAACGTGCACATTATTTTTCTAAGTTATTCATTTTCTACATAATTCATTATTCAAATTACATAAACATTCATTAATAAATTTCTAATCAAGATGTCTGCTTCAGCAATCCCTCCTCAGATGACTAAGGGGGTGATTCTGATGTTGGCGGGCGGCGGGAGCCCAAAAGGCCGCCCGCCAGCCCAGTGGGAAACAGCCTTCCCACAAGGACGCCGGCTCAGGATTGAGCCGGCGGAGTGGGAAGGTGCGACGGGTGCAGTGGCACCCGTCGCGTATTTCAGTGTCTGCAAAGCAGACACTGAAATACAAGGTGGGGCCCTCTTACGGGGGCCCCTGCAGTGTCCATGCCATTGGCATGGGCACTGCAGGGGCCCCCAGGGGCCCCGCGGCACCCCCTACCGCCATCCTGTTCCTGGCGGGAGACCCGCCAGGAACAGGATGGCGGTAGGGGGTGTCAGAATCCCCATGGCGGCGGAGCGCGCTCGGCCGCCATGGAGGATTCTCAAGGGCAGCGGAAAGTCGGCGGTACACCGCCGACTTTCCGTTTCTGGCCGCGGCTGAACCGCCGCGGTCAGAATGCCCAGCGGTGCACCGCCAGCCTGTTGGCGGTGCTACCGCGGTCATTCACCCTGGCGGTTTTTACCGCCAGGGTTAGAATGACCACCTAAATGTGTTATCACACCAAATTTACCACCCACAATTTTTTTAACTCTGTTTCTTCAATATTTTGCCTTCTCCTTGAATTTACCCTATAGATTCTTTCCCTTTTCTTTTCTTCCCTCCTCTGATTCTTTTTAGACCTTTTCAACGTAATTCATTTGCACAATTGACATAATCCCCATATTCCTAATAGACAAACCATAACAATTAGTATCCCTTGTATAATTTTCAACAGCACCCCATTCCATATTCTACTAAGCCAATTTCCCACTGAAGCAAGTCCTTTACCAACCTTTTCCCAAACACCTGGTTCTTTCAGCTCCTTCAAATCACTACTTGCATTAGTCAGATTAGTAAGTAAGTCCCTCATCTCTTTACTATGGTTAGGTATGTAAGAACAACAATGCCTTGAGTTAACCATTTTACAGACTCCGCCATCCTTCGCTTAGAGAATGTCTAAAGCAAGACGATTTTGAAGAGTCCTAGCTCTATCCGCAGCCAAATCAGTATCTATCAGGAGTATTGCCCCTTAAAAATTTGTCAGCATGTTTTCCACAATAGTAGACAACTTTCGAATCTTGATCGCATTCAGGATGATTCCCACTGAAGGAATCACCGCACCAAATGTATCTCCCACTATTGCAGAAGAGGACTCTCTCCTCTGTCTCTTATGATGTAATTTTTTCATTTTCGGAAACCTTTTCAAATCCTCCATCTGATAAATCTTTGGGAATACTATTCCCAAATAACATGCACCATACCATCCTCTTGGAAGACGGTAATAAGTCCACAAATATAATAAATCCCTGGAATCACAGGGTCCTGCCCATTCAACATAATGTCCATTCACTCTGAAACAAAAACACATGCCTACATTCACTCGTACCCACAAATAAAGTGTCAGTGCACGACTTTGGCCAATATATACAAAGCTTCCCTGCGTGTTATGCATCTAAAGCTAATTTCCCTTGCATTTTAATTGCACTATAAGCATAATCATTCTTGTAAGGCCTTTTCTCTAAACCTTTTTCTAATTTCTCTTTCAGCACCTTTTCCCTGTCATCAGTATGATCTAAGAAGCTCTTCTCTAGAGGCGTGAGCAAGCATATTAGGTTATTCTTGTGAGCATAAGCTGTCAAAAATGTTAGTGTAGGTTCAACGAATCCTCAGTACTATGTCATTATCCTTAGCTACTCTGCTCAAATACCCAATAATAGGAACAAACGAAAACACAATGTCATGATTGGAATAAAAATACTGTATATACTCCTGGTTATAGAACCTTGTTAGTAGCAGAATACAACTTATCCAGTATGTTAATGGAAGGCTATGATAAGTGACTCCTTCCTCAACTGATGAAGAAATCTGCGTACAAACAAGACAATCCTTTGCATCCATTGTCTCAACATACTCACTGAAAAAGCGATACAAAACGTTAGAAGAAAGTGCTCCCTGTGCATTAGTATAATCATGCAAATACTTCTCATCTAACTTAAATCTCTCTAAAGCCGTTAGTGTAGTACTCTCAAAAGCAGAAGTATGGTTGGCTCCATTTGCATCAAGGACAGGCATACCCACAATCAATACTATAAACACATTCCCACACATAATTGCCAACCCAATGCTCATATACTTATAGCGCCTAGCATCCCTAACCTGCTTATCAAAATCAGCCATGATCTGTAAAGAATCAGAAAGCAGAAATAATTTGCAGCCAAAATCAAAACTCAAAAAGACAACTCTTCTTTCAGCAGATCAGTTTCACTTCCAGGAACCCTTCTTCCTTGTCAACATCAGTTAGCAGCTTGTCAAATCAGGTTTTCAAAAAGTCAAATCAGGTTATCAATGCCTTTTCCGGTTACTTTGAACAGTCTCTTTCTCAAAACTTTTCTAAGATTTTTTCAACAGTTCAGCTCCTTGATCTTCTTCAGGTCACCTCAAAATATAGACTCAGAACTTCCCTATCAAAGCAAAAAGAGATAAACTATTGTTGCCATTCGGTTGTAGTTACATACGCCCATTCAGGACCTGCGTATCTCCGACTTGCTATTCTCTTTCTTTCCAACTTTCGATCACCATTCAGCTCTCCTTCACTTAGGGCTAGATGTCTCAAGATTCCAGGTAGCGATTTCCAAATTGCGAATTTTAAGAAATCGCAATTTTCGACATGCAAAACACGATGCCTCAAATTTGAAAATTGCTAATAGGGATTTCTTAAAATTCGCAAACGCTATTTGCGAGATGCAAATACCAAATCGTAAAATATTTTGCGATTCGATAACTTAAAATCGCAAATAGCGAAAACGGCAAACCGGAACAGCCTGATGACATCACAACCAGGAAGTGAGTCAGCCCATGCTCTTTCCAGATGCCACACCCATAGGAGCAGTGAGAGAAAGACACAGCCCAGCACCAGGGAGTCAGCATTGTAAGGAAGCCAGGATCAAACTGCAACATGGCCAATGCTGGAAATGGGAAGGAGAAGGGAGACAGGAAGAGGAAGCTGAAATTCAGTGAGAAAGAATTGGGGGTGCTCATTGAGGAGGTTGTTGGGGACCATGATAGACTCTTTTGCAAGACCTCACTCCAAGTACCTGAGAGTGAGAAGCAGAAACTCTGGTCTGACAGCCAGACAAAAATATGCGCATTGGGTGTTGCGCAGTGCTCTGTGGAGGAGATACACAGGCGATGGTATGACTTGTGGTCCCGTGCCAAAGAGAGGGTGGACAGCAGGCTTAGGGAGGTAAGGAGCACCGGAGGCAGACCATCCACCCACACACAGTCCACCCCTATGGAAGACCTGGTGGAGTCCACATTGCTGCCAGAAGCTGTCAGTGGTGTAACTCTCATTGACACCTCATGGACACCCAGTACCAGCAAAGGTAAGGCCAGTGATTATGTGTATCCCCATATGTGTATGTACACAAGCCCCTTAGGAAATAGAACATAGCTTGATTCACAATGAAAAGTAGTCCATATCACATCTTACAGACAACACAACAGTGCCTTATGGGAGTGGTAGTAGGCAACCCTAAGGTGAATACACAACATACATAGCAAGTTAGTGGTCAGCCACATACAGAAATAACACAAACAACTCAGGGTGACACAATTTAATTGTACATTTAAAGCAACTGTGGAAATCTGTGACAAATGCTAGAAATTACATGCTGCACATTGTCCTTGCAGATGACTCGGTCCCTGCTGCTGCAGGATCTGAAAACACGGGGGAAGCAGAAACACAGCCACAGTCAGACTCAAATACCAGTGAGTCCTACAGTATTGTTCCGACTAGACACAGGGCAAGGGTGTTACCACTGCCAGAGTACAACCTGGACTCAGATGAGATGCCAGAACTCGAACCCACACCATCACCACAGGCGAGTCCCACAGGAAGACAGCAGTCCCTGCACCAGCGCCAACGTCAGTCAACTCCCCTCAGGAGGCGCCACGATGCAGGCAGACAGGGCACAGAAGAAGGAGTGGGCCCATCAATCTTTGGCGGCCTTGAAGCTTCCATGCTGAAGGTGCTGCGCCTGCAATGCAAACATCTGAAGTCACTGCAGTTTGTGTCTCACAATAGCAATATGTGGTTACAAAACAAGCACTTGGAGACCCTGATTGAGGGACAGCAAAGAGTTGCTGAAAACACCAAGGAGTTGACACAGGCCATTGGGGAACTCTGCACTGAGATACGGCAGGAGCGCATCAGCCAGTGCAGGTGCCATCACCAATATTTGGGAAAGTTTGATAGCTTCTGTAGATCAGTCAATCGGCTTGCAAGTTCAACAGCCCAGATATCACGGTGTGCCGTTGCCACACAGGTGGAGGTGGCACATTGGAGTCGGGACATTGCACAGGGATTGGTGCAAATTACCAGCGTGGTGGATGCCATACAAACAACACGCCGTGCCACAACCAGCGAACTGGGTGTTGGTGACAGTGAGGAGTCCTCTAGCCTCAGCAGTCTGACAGTCCCTGTGATTGATCTGAGGCGTCACAGTGCCAGACACAGTACTGCAGGTGAACCTGCTACTAGAGGTGCCAGCGAGGGCACTGAGCACTCAAGTGGAGTGCGTGGACGTAAGAAGTGATGTTGAGGGCTACAGGGGACCACCTCAACATGTCGAACTAAAGTCATGCTATGATGCAAATAGTGTGACACTGTTAATAGTTCATGTCTGCCCATTGTGAACAGCTATGTCCTAATGACACATTGTTTACCTGAAGTCAAAGTAATAAAGCTGCTAACTACTGAAATTCATATAATTGAAGTAGGTTTGTCCTTACTTACATCAAAAATGGTTGCGTGTGATGTTAGCACGTCTTTGCCTTCCTTCTCCTGCACTGGTCCTGTCTGCTGGTAGAAGGGGTGGTAAGGGATCATAATCCTCATCTGAGACTGGCTCAGTGAGTTCCACTGGTATGCCCCCGGTGGTTGCTATGTTGTGCAGGATAGCACATGTGGCCAAAATGTTGCATGTTGTCTCAGGGCTGTACTGTAGTGCACCTCCACTCCTGTGGATGCACCTGAAATGGCTCTTCAGCAGCCCAAAAGTGTGCTCCACCACATTGCGGGTAGCCCTATGTGCAGCATTGTACCTCCTCTCTGCTGGAGTGGCAGGGCTCAGGTAAGGGGTTAGCATGTAGGTGCGCACTGCGTAGGCACTGTCTCCTGAATGCGCAGAGAGTAAAATGAGTACATTTGCTGTCTGACATCATGCTTACATCAATGCATTATTCTGAACTATCAAATTACCTAGTAGATATCCTTCCCCAAACTCCCCAGCTAGCATTCTTGTGTGTATCCTGCTGTGGCGAAAGATGTAGGAGTCATATGTGCTCCCTGGGTATATGGCCACGAGGTCGGTAATGATGTAGGAGGCATTGTATATCACATGTATGTTCATAGAATGATGACTTTTATGGTTGCAATACACATACTCAGTGGCCGATGGTGGACAGATTGCTACATGTGTCCCATCAATGGCACCTAGGATATGTCGGAACTGTGCTATCTGGTAAAAATGAACTTTAGTTTGTTGTAGTACCTGTGTGGTGTTGGGGAATCTTATGTACAGTTGTATTTTGCTCAGCATGGCATTGAGAAATGCGTTGAAAAATCTAGAGAGGGTACTCTGTGATACCCCTCCAGCTGCTGCAATGACCCCTTGATAGCTCCCTGAGGCTAGTAGGTGCAGGGAGCATAATACCTGCACATGTGTGGTTATGCTATTGGTCCTGTGTGTTGTGCACTGCAGCATGGGTTGTAGCACAGCTATCAGGTCAAGTTTCATGGCTGAGCTTAACCTGTACTTATCATAAATTTCCTCCTCAGTCTGCTCAAAAAGGGTTATGCGCAGTCTGAAAATGTGCTCCTGTCTCCTCCTCTCTCTCCTCAAACCTGCCAAGATCCTCATTCTCCTCACCATGACGTAGAGTACAGCCATTGTGGAAGAGGGGCTGAGGCATTCTGGGCCTCTTTATATAGGTTGCACCTGGTTACCACCTGGTTTCAGTTTGTTGTAAGTTGCATGTGCAAATGGCCATTCTGCGAATAATTGCAATTTGTGATTTTTTGCTACATTGCATTGCGATTCCGTTTTTGCAATTCGCAATCTGCATCTCACAAATGGCGGCACAATTTAGGAGATCGCTATCTGCGATTCGCTATTCAGTAGCGCAATTAGCATTTCGCAAAAAGCGATTTGGTAAATCATATCAATATTTGCGATACGCTGTTGTGACACGCTGATTCGTGTCTCATTCGCCAAAAATCGCAATTTTTGCTATTTTTTATTTTACCATTGCGAATGCCTTTCATACATCGTAGAACGCATTTTTGCATTCGCAAACGGACATTCGCACCGTTTGCGAATGCAAAAACGCTTGATACATCTGGCCCTTAGTTCTTCTTTTCTCGTAGTATCTACTTCTTCCTCTACTGTTTGATCGATATTTACCTCTTTTCTTTTCTCGACTTGTGATTCAGGCCACTTATCTCCATTTCGTGAGCCTTCTGTTGATATCCTCTTCAGGACTGAACTCGTTTTTTTCTTTTTCTGTGGTGTTTTCTCTTGATCGACCTGCAACAGGCTCAGGAGGAGTCGGACCACCTTGACTTTGATCCAGCTCAACTCCTTCCCCTTCTTGGTCTGGCACTTGCTCTGTTTGTCTCTCAGTATCGTCTGCTTCTGGGAGAACCCCCTCTGGATTAGGCTCACCTGCTGCATCGGTTCAGATAGCTTCCCCAGCATCCTCCTGGAGGTCTCCACCCTCGTCTCTCATAGGAGTGATAGAACTGTGTTTAACAAGTTCGGTTTCAACTTCAGTTCCTCCTTGCTCCTTTTCCTGTTCTGATGCTGTAATGTGTCGCACAGTTGTTGGTACCCTCAACAACACTTCTTCATGATCCAGTGGACATGCCACTTTCTTCGTGTGACTCGCGTGAATCCAGTTTGGGATCCCAGCACACTTCACAGTTGTCGTAGTCATTAGGACCACTTAGTACAGTACCCTCCAACGAGGCTTCAAACACGTCTTGAGCATGTGCTTCGAGACAACAACCCAGTCACCAGCTCTCAGGTTGCACCCTGGATCATGGATTGGTGGGAGTGTGGTGGCCTCTACCTGCTGAGAGAAAGAGCGGACTACATCAGCCAGACCTTTGCAGTAATCCAGCACCCTATCATCTGTAATGTTGACAAGTGCATTTGCTGAAACTGCTGGCAACCTCACTGCTCATGGAGCAACAAGTCTATCTTCCTGTCAGGTGTATTTATCATTGACATCAACACCAAGGCCAATGCATCAGGCCATTTCAGATTCGTACCTGCACACATCTTTGCAATTCTTGGCTCCAGAGTACCATTCATCTGCTCCAATAGTCCTGATGCTTCAGGGTGGTAACTACAATGCAACTTCTGCTCAATGTTCAGTGCTGCACACCATAGTTTAATCACCTCTTTATTGAAGTGCGTTCCACTATCCGATTCTAAAGAGATCGGAAATCTGATTTGCAATATCAATTCCCTAAGCAACAGTTTCACTACTGTGAGGCTATCATTCCTCCGTGTAGGGTACGCTTCAATCCAGTGACTAAAGATGCACACAATCACCAACCCATATCTCAAACCTCCACACACAGGCATCTCAATGAAATCCAATTGCATTTTGCTGAATGGACCTCCTGCTCTTCCAATGTGGCTCAAATTAACCACAGTCCCATTCCCTGCATTTACTTGCTGACAAATGACACAGCGATGGCAAACTGCTTTAGCTGCTTGTCTAAACTTGGGATTAAATTTTGAACAGACAAACCATGGCATCCTTCCCAATATGTGCCTGCCCATGATAGTACCTCGCCATTTGAGACAACAGACTATTTGGCAAAGCCAATTGACCCTCCTCAGATACCCACAACTCATCTTGTCTTTGGACACATTTCATTTTACTCCATGAACATTTCTCCTCTTTGTCAACGTTACTCTGCAATAATTTTAACTCTTCCATAGTGTCAATCACTTTTAGTGCAAAACTTGTACATGTCGTATCCTCTTCAGGTAACAATTCCCACTTGTTGAATGAAATATAGTTCAATGTGCAAAACCTTGCGACTTGATCCGCATATCCATTCCTCAGTGACACGTAGTCCTACGACTTCAGATGTGCAATGCATTTCACCATGGTAATTTCCTCAGGCAATTGGATCGCATACAACAACTCCTTTATTCTCTCACCATTTCTCACTGGTGAACCGGTAGAGGTCAGAAAACCTCTCTGCGACTACAATTGACCAAAATCATGAACTATTCCAAATCCGTATAGACTATCTGTATAAATAGTGACTCTTAGTCAAGCAGAAACATGGCACGCTCTATTAAGAGCGACCGATTCCACTACTTGAGCAGACTACACTCCTCGAAGCCAGGAAGCTTCTAAGGTACCTGTAATTGTGCACACAGCATATCCTGCTCTCAGTGTCCCTGTGTTGTCTCTCAGACAAGAACCATCAACAAAAACAATTTGGTCATTTTTTTCCAATCGAGTATCTCTAATGTCAGGTCTCAGTTTTGTGCACAAAGTTACCTCGAGACAATCACGTTCAACATCTTCCTCTTTTTCAATTTCAGTAGTATCACTTGGAAGTAAAGTTTCCGGGTTCAGCACTCTACATCTTTTAAGTGTCACATTTGGTGCACCCAATATACCCGCCTCATACCTAGTCAACCTAGCACCAGTCAAGTATTGGGTTTTCGTCCTTGTCAGTAAAATCTCAATCGAGTGAGGGACCATTACGGTCAGACGATATCCCATCACCACGCCCTCACACTGTTGAAGGCTCTGACCAACTGCGGCAACTGAGCGCAAACAACCTGGTAAGGCTGCTGCAACTGGGTCCAAGATAGCTGAAACATATGCTACTGGGCGATGAGCACCTCCATGGACCTGAGTCAAGACAGACAATGAACATGCATCACACTCATGACAAAATAATGTGAAGGGTTTTGTGTAGTCAGGCATACCCAACGCTGAAGCTCTGCACAAACTCTCTCTCAACTTCATCCTGGTCTAAACCTATGGGATCATTGACATCCTTATGAGTGAGCTTCTGCAACGGTTTTGAAATTTCTGAAAAATTTGGGATCCACTGGTGACAATAGCCCACCATTCCCAAGAACATCCTGACATCTCTCTGTCAAGTTGGGGGACCTATCTGCAGTATCATTGTGATCTTCTCTCTGGATATTTCCCTTGACCTTTCTCAATATGGTGACCCAAATACTTCTCTAGCTTCTGGCAGTACTGCAACTTCAGTTGTGACACTTTATGACCATGCTTTCCCAAATGATTCAACAAGGCAATCGGGTCATACTTACACTCGTCCTTTGTTTTGGACGCGATTAATAAGTCATCAATGTACTGCACCAGAGTCGAATGAAAAGGCAATTCTAATGATTCCAAATTCTTTTTCAAAATCTGATTAAACAAGGAAGGTGACTTTGTGTACCCTTGAGGAAGTCTACACCAACAGTAGACTTGATCTAAGAATTTGAAACTTAAGAGAAATTGACTATCCTCATGAAGAGGCACAGAAAAGAAAGCTTGTGACAAAATCAACCACTGTGAACCATTCTGCATCTCATGGAATCTGGAACATTATTACAGCTGGGTTGGGCATTATGGGACAACACTCGACCACAATATCATTTACTTTTCTCAAATCCTGAACAATTCAAACCTGTCTTCTTCAAACCTATTATCGGTGAATTACATGGACTGCTCAGCACCTCCTTCAAAACTCCCTGGTTCACAAAATCTGCAATTATCTGAGCCACTTTCATCAGTATATCTTGTGGCATGTTATACTGTGGAAGCTGCGGAGACACTGCATTCGGCTTCAAGGTAACCCCTAATCAGCTCCAATCCCATAATCAAACCCACTTCTTTTCCTGTCAAATCCCACACGTTTGTTTGCACTGTTCCCTGCAAGTCAGAATGAAGCTCTCTCACTGTGATCATCGAGAAAAACTCAATCAAGGGGTACTCCTCATTTGTAGTTTCACACTTGGTTTCTGGAGCTGGGTCTTCTTCAGCATCACTATTTGTCTGGATCTCAATCCCATCATTTGAGCAAGTAATCAAACACCTTGTTTTACACAACAAGTCCCTTCCCAGTAGGGATACCGGACTCGAATCGCAGACTACAAATTTATGCAATCCCTTAAAATTGCCAATCTCCACTTGCACTGGATCCACAATCGGGTTAATCAAATACTGATTTGCTACCCCCATGACCTGAACTGTTCTTCCTGAAAGGGGCAAATTCGGTACCTCTGCACTTGTTACTGTAGAGCGTGAAGCTCCTGTGTCCACCAAAAATGAGACTCTGTGACCCATTACCTTCCCTCTCACATAGGGTCCCCTCTGATCTTCTAAAGAAGTTACAAGCACACATGGCTCCTCATCTGAACTATCGCTCATCCATTCACCATTTATTTCATTCTCGCGGTGTGTTGGAAAATGGGTTATTGGTAAGGGCAGGTAGGTACCTACACTTAGCAATAGGCCACTAACCTCCAGTTAGGTACAATTATGTCTCAGTAAATTAAACCTAGCTCAACCCTTGGTAGCTTGGCAACGAGCGACAAGGCTTAACTTAGGAGACAGAGTGTAAAGCATTCAAATATCACAAAACTTTAATTAACTAAAACACAGGAAACAGTTTAAAAATCCAAAACCAATTTATAAAAATAGAGTATATTTTTATCTTTAAAATGACACTAAAACAAATAAAATCGGATAAGGGGAATCGGAGAAATGAATTTTAAAAAGATTATTGTTTTTTAGCGCCTAGAAACAAAAAGCGCCAATCGGGTCATCTGGTTGCACCTCGACTGGGGCAAAGTCAAAGTTTCAGGCCAACCGCGATGGAGCCCAGCTCGGCAACAGGCCGCGGGAGGCCTCGGTAAAAAAAAAACTCCTTTTTGGGCCACTGGCAGAGGTCAGCTGGTTGATTTCTTCAGGAGTTGGTGCAGGGGACTCTGGTTAGCAATTTTTCACCTGTAGCAAACAGGGAGTCCCTCCTTGAACCAGTTGAAGCCAGGCAAAGTCCTTCTTGTGGTGAGGCCCAAGTGTGCAGCTGGTGCAGTCCTTCTGAGTGCAGGTTCCAGGGGCAGGCCAGGGGTCCAGCAGGGCAGTCCTTCTTCTCCTTTGGTTCTTCATTGTTGGAATCTGATGGGGATCTGAGGTGTGGGTGCAGGTCTGCCAGTTTTATCCTTGCTCCTGGGTGAAAACCAGGGGGGTCCTGATTCTCCAGTCAGGTGCAGGGTCCTTCCCCCTGTGATGACCACTTCCTGGGAAGTGTTGCAAAAATCAATACCAGGAGGCAACATTCTTCAACAATCCATCATGGCTGAATCTGATTTTTGGAGGTTACATCTGGCTGAGCCCACCCACTGGTGTGGCTAAAAATCATAAACACACCCCACTCCTGCCCTCTCCTAATCTAATCAAGGGGGCATCTAGTTGTCTGGGATTGCAGGATGAGGGGGTGTTGCTGGGGTGCTCCAAATGTCATTCTCTGCCTTTGAAGACCAGTTTGGCAGCCCTCCCCATTCCTGCCTCACCATCTGCTGAGGGGAAATTCCCTCCCGCAGGCACATCTCTTTGTGTGAAGCCAGGCAACTTCACACCTCATCAAGGCCGCCTGGCCAGGCTGCCAGAGGCTGGCCAATCAGGGCACAGCAGCAAAAACAATGCAGGGCTGAAATTGGCAACTTTTCAGGTAAAGTTTAAAACTCCTTACCTGAACAAGTTATATTAAATCCCACAAATGGAAGTTGTGGGATTTATTACAACAATTAATTTGATACCAAACTCTTTGTATCTGTCATTTAAGGGGACTTTAAAAATTAAAATAAAGTCTCCCCATTCTAGCCTATGAAGGCCATTCACTACAATGAGGGAAAAACAAATGTGGCTTTTTTTACCTCACCAGGGCTTATAAAACTATTTTTATAAGGTCCCTGCTTATAGTTACATGGCACCCAGCCCAAGGGGCACATATGGCACACCTTAGGGGTGACTTATATGTAAAAATAAGGTAGTTTATGTCAGAGTCACCAGATCTTCGGGGTCTGCGCAAGTTCCCAACACATCCACCACTGAACAGCTCCAAGACTCTGATAGATAAATCACAGAGGCTAAGAGAGTTCAAAAGGGGAAGAGGGGATTAGGAAGGGAAACAGCTGGGAAGGAGACCTATAGTAAGAAAAAGGTTAGAACACACAATATGAAAATTATATCTCCTGAAATCAATACTAGACTTTGATTCTAAGCATAGTCATTCTGAAAACATGAACAATCTAAGAATTAAGTTTAAAACGACTAAGTTTCAAGATGGCCGGATACCTGTAAGGGAATCAAGATGGATTAAATGAAAACTTTCTTATTCAAGTACTTTCCTTTACATGAGAATCAGAAAAACGTTCTGACTAAATTTTAAACCAGTCATATAAATCCTTTTTTGAGAATGCATACTAGGACCATACAATATTGCATCTAGACACTCTGATCTTCTGTGTACTCTTAAAATGTTTCAACACAAATTGTGCATATTGTAGATTTATATATATATATATATATATATATATATATATATATATATATATATATATATAGTAAACACCATAAAAGGATTGTGCACCATGAATAACACAATATGGATTCAGGAAAAACAAATCACATAACTTGTCAACTCGAATATTACATGATAAATATCTTAGAATAGTGGCATGCAATAAACAACATGAATTAAACTCGAGGAGAGAATCGTGTGTCTTGCCGATTCGAGTGTCACCATGTAAAAAGCCAAGAAATGGTAGTACACAGTGAATATCAAAGTCAAATCATCATTAAGCGAATCGCGCGTCTTGCCGATTCGTAAACCACAATGTAAATGCCAAGAAATTACAGCTCACAATGAATAACAAGATCAAAGTACAATCAAACGAATTGCGTGTCTTTTGCCGATTCTTAAACCAACATGTAAATGTCAAGAAATGGTAGCGCGCAATGAACAACAAAGTTAAAACACCATAAAACGAATCGCGCGTCTTGCCGATTCTTAAGCCACCATGCAACTGTCAAGAAATGGTAGCGTGCAATGAATAACAAGATTAAATTATCATGAAACAAATCGCACGTCTTACCGAATCGCAAGTCACCCTGCAAATGTCACAAACACTCAAGCGCATATTTCACACGCACAAAGTACTCTGTCAAATTATATAAGAATTAGGCCCAAGAACATGAGAGTTCTCGATAACGGCGTCGGGAGGCCAGCCCAACCACTGTCTTATTGCCCAGAACAAGGATCTCCAAATGAAGAATTAAAGTCAGATGTCTGGAAGATCAAATAGGCCACCGGGACAGGAGCTCAGGAAGTAGCTGCTGCTCTGCGCCGGGACCTCTGAATAGTGAGCACTTGGAGCTGGGCTGGCTCCTTTTTATAGAGTCTTGGCCCAGTCCACAACCACACCCAGGCATGTTGCAGGGAAAGTCTCTAGAAGGCCCTGGAAAGGGAACACACCCTAACACACTCTGAAAGCCTGCAGCAATACATTGCAAATGAACAGCATTTGTAAGCACATTAAAAATAAGTCTTCAGGATTGAACTCTGCAATGCAAAAGGTTAAACAACAACATATCAGCACAATGCATAAATTAAGTTGTTTTGAGAGTGCTGGGTTTTTGCATTCTAGTCGCCAATAGAGCGCGCACTGCCCTGGTGTTGACAGTTTAAGACTTTGGAACTACGTTTAATTCCAAAGTCGAATTTGAGTATAACTTTAATTTAAAAGCAGCCAGCAAGGTAGGCCTGCCTTTAAAATGACACTGGGCACCTCAACAGTGCACCTATGGGTGCACTACCTATGCTGTGGTCCCTAAACCTACATGCCCTACCAAATACTAGGGACTTATAGGTAGGTTAAATTAGCCAATTATAATTAGCCTAATTTGCATATCCATTTTACACAAAGCACTGGCCCTGGGACTGATAAGCAGTACCCAGGGCACAGCCAAGAGTCAGTAACCACCAGTACCTGTCCAAAAAGTGTGGGTTTGACCAGGGCAAAAAGGAGGACTTTCATACACTGTGTAACGGGAATTGGTGCACTGCGTTATTACCTCTGTCTTGTCTCTGACCTGTGGCCTGTTGAGAAAGCATTATCTGTTGCTGCTCCATCAGGGCTTGAGGGATCTGCATTTGCTGTCTAGGTACCATAGGATCTTGCTGTTGCATTATTTGCAACTGTGACACTTGTGCACAGAGCATTTGCACCTGCTGCATGGACTGAAAAGTTTGCATCTGATTCGCATTATTCTGGAAATTTGGATTAGGATCCCTTAATCTCCGTCCTCTCATCTTTTGAAATGAATTGACGTTGTTACTTTGCTGAACAACACCCTTCTGCACCATCATTAGACACTCCTGCTTCCAGAGTCCCATGGCTCTGCAAATGTGACATGGCAATAGCTTCTTCATCCCCTGCACATCATTCTGGACCACTACCGAATTCAAATCCGGACCACAATTGTATTGCCTCCACGACATCTACCTCTCAACTGAGGCTGACACATGACATTTCCCTGCTGCTGCGGCATCTGTTGCACAAAGCTGCCTTATTCTGCATCACCATCACCTTCTCTTTCAACCTTTTCTGCTTCAATTCAATTTCATCACTACAATATTTCACATATTGCAACACCTCATTAATCAACTTGGTTTTCCAGCAAATCAATTGACTCTTAATCATCTGACCTATTTCAGATCTCAGTCCTTCCTAAACACAAAATGCAGCATGTCTTTCAGCTCAATTGCTTCCTTGCCACTGTACTCCTTGAATGCCTTCAACAATCTCTCATAGTACGCATGTATCGACTCCTTTACTTCCTGCACTGGCCTATCAATCCTCTGCCAATCAATGTTTTTGGGCTAAATCCTCGTCTTCAGGAACTCAGTCACCTTTTAATAATATTTCATTACCTCAGGAAATGGTGTACCTATACACTTATCCATCTCTGGTACACTCATTGGCCAATCTACAGCTCTCTTACACTCAACCCACAAGTCAGCTGGAACCACTATCTCCAACAAGGTGTTCAAGACTTCCCACAAACATTTCCCGCGCTTCACAAACATGTCTGTCTGCTGGTACCACTCTAGTGCCTTCTCCCTCAGTTTCTGGTAATCGTTTGTAAATGATACAATATTACTACTGTCTACAGGCAGGCAGGACAACTCCCAACTCCACTTTTGTTCTAGAGCCAGAACTTCAAAAGCAGAGACTGGCGTGATAACAGGATGGAAATAAACACAATTCCTTTAAAGTAGCATACACAATATATAACTCTATTGTGTTCTGTGTCTTGAAAAAACCCAAACAGAATAGAGGTATATAATGATGGAGGTCAGCACGAAAGGTGGGTCACGATATGTTCAGCCTTTAAGGGTAATGGTTGAAGGTTGGCGATTTAGAGTAGCAAACAAATCTTAGCAGAGAGGGAACATAAGAAAGACATCACTCAGCTACGGGGACTGAGCAGGGGCATAGCTCTGGGGGAGGGGGAGAGTTAGGGGTGTTATACCCCCCATAAAAATGTTTTCTGCAGTAAATAGTTGGGTGCCAGTGCTTTGAGTCAGGTAATATTAAGTGTCTATTGGATTTCACCTGCGATTTTAACAAGCTCACACTGACAAAAATACAAACACTCTCTTGTCTATGTTTTAAGGCCTGAAAAATGTTGATTAGTTTAAAAAAAGTTGTATTTTGAGTAAATCTAACAGTCTCCACTTCTCTCTTTTTCTACTTCCCTTTAAGCCCCCTCATGGCCTTCTTCTCATATAATGTGATTTAACAACATATCCCAGCGTGATCATTGGCACATGAAGCTCACCCCACTCATACTGAGCAAGCTACACCCCTGGGATTGAGTTCAACCCCCCTCACCCACACTCATACTGACACAGCTACACCCCTGGGACTGAGGCTCACTTCATCACAAAATGAACATAAAGAAAGCTGCACACTGACTAGGAGAGATAACAAAATGCTAAGGTCTTCATAAAAACTTATCAACCCATTCTTCTTCCAGCAGTCCTCGTTAGCAGGCAATAGCTGCTTGGTTTTGGACCACAGGCTGTGAAATACACTGCCCGAGATCTTCAATCTAACATTTTGCAACTGCCCTAAAAATGTATTTACAATTTATCATTCTTCCCCCTTTATTCTCACTTGTAATCAAGCTCCAGTAAAACTAATTGCTTTAGTTAGTAAAACTCCCACGGTTACTCTGAAATTGTTAACTTTTTCGTGTCTGTCTTCCTATCCGTTATTTGCGAAAGAGTCTTTGTTTATTTTCAGTGAAGAGGTCTACATGATAAGTTACAAAAATGTTTAACAGGAGTTGTGCTGCTGGGGTAAATTTGGTATTTGCATTTTTCTGAATGCCTCATGCTGCCCATATTAATATTTTTGTGGCCGCTAATGTGGCAATACGAGCATGGAACCGATTCAGAGAGGGAATTGAACAGAACATGAATCACAGTGATTAAAAGAAAGTCATGCAGGGCATTATCTTGGACAGGCAGATGAGGGCAAAGTGATAACAGCAAATGAATAAGAGGAAGACAAGGAGTGATAACTTAGTTGGCTGGGAGAGTTATTTTTTCATGGTCTTAATTGACAGCTGAGCTATCACCAGACATCACTAGAGAATGGCGTTGGCTTCATCCACATGTTGGGAGCCATGAGTTTGTTTTGGTTAAGCTGAAGTTGTGTGCATCCACAAAAAAAGTGCTTGCCATCCATAAACAGTTATCATTTTGTTTATTTATCCAGTAGTTTAGTGTTGACTTTTCAGGGGCATACACATGGCATTGGAATGCTATTAAAGTGTCTTAGATAACTTGATAATTGATGTTGTTTTCTCTGGCAACAGCACAGATGGGAGAAGAGTAGTCATTAACATACTTCACACAAACATATGTGATTACTTGTACTGGGACACATTTCCATACAACATTCCTTGCAAGACCGACTTATTGCCATTGCCAGCGTTTGTTTAACATGGAAACCTTTGGGCCTCAACTGAGGTTTGAAGGCCTTTAGCACAGCTTTAATCTAGTTCTCATTGAAAATAACTGCTGCTGGATGCCTGCATACTAAGTTCTAAGTCTTAGGAAAGACAGGAGTCATGCCCACTACCCCGGTGGCCAGCAGAGAGGACAAGTGTCATCTGGGCATGGCCATTGCACCCTGTGCCATGCAGGGGGCACCAAGTTAGGGCCCGCAATGGCATAATTTTTTTAATTAAAAATACTTGCCTGGACTTATCTGAAATGGGGTCCCCTATCCTCGGGTATCCCTCTGGTGGGGGTGGGGGTGTGGGTGTTCCTGGGGCTTGGGTAGGGCACCTGTGGACCCATTCCATGGTGTCTGAACATGGAAATACAGGACCCATTCTATGGTGTCTGACCATGGAAATAGATCCACAGGTCCCCTAACGCCTGGTCTGACACAGGTGTTAAATAATGGTGCTAAGCAAGCTTTGCATCATTATTTAGCCCTGTCTCCCACCCAATGTGTCATTTTAGCACAGGGAATAAATATGAAGCTATGGGGATAGCACCGTTTTTTTGATGGGAATGTCTTCCTTGCATCTCATTGACGCAAGGTAGGTTCACTCATCCAAAAAATGGTGGAATCCCCTATATTTTGATGTTAGATGTGTCTAAATATGGAGTTGAGTTGGCGCCAAATTTGCATTAAAAAAAAATGACGGAAATTTGGCGCAAAAAGAGTATAAATATGCCTCAAAGTGAGGCAGTGGCCGTGCAAAGAGGCTTATTGTGCTGGGCAACAGTCAGTTGAGTACACATTGAGAATACAACTGTGCTCCAGATGGATGTGGAACATGTCTACGGATTGTAGCAAACTAGATGTGTGCAGATTTACCAACATGATCTACCCATCATGATAATTGTGAGTGAGCTTGGTCACATCATGTGTGTATAGCAGGTGGATGCTGGTACTTAGGAGATATTAAACATGCATGTGCACAGGTAGCTCAATAAGAAGGAATACTGTTGCTGCATCCAGTGCAGTGCCACTTTTCCTGTGCCTCTTAGGGCATCCAAACAGACACAAAGTGTGTGCTGCATAAGACATTATTCACACCATACCACAGGGTAGGGGGCAATAGGTACAAAATCTGTAGACAATATAGATGTACTGTTCAGGCTTAGGGCAAATTATAAGGACACTAACCCTGAACTGTATATAGGGGCCCATTGTAAGCAATGGTGTGCCCCCTTGTAACTCCTGCTCTTAGCTGTTAACTCAAGGGCACACGAATGATACATTGGCATTCCTCAAAATTCCCAGTGCCATTTTTCCTGTCCCCTTACCGGGTGAACCCCACCTTGCATCCATGATGCCTGACCAAGGCTTGATGTAGCGCAAGGGGTGTCATAGTGGTGGAATGCATTCATTGCTCCACTCTGTGACTTTGGCACAGGGATTTGAGACTTGTTGGGCCACTTGATCCTCACTAGTATGATGACACAAATGTTGCACAAGGAGATGCTAGTCCACCTACCTCTGGGCCCTAATGGTCAACAATGGATAGCCGTTAACCCAGTGACAAGTACATGATACCATAGATGGCGGGTAGGAAGTTTAGTCATAGATTGGAAATTGACATTGTTGTGGAATGACTGGTGGACAGCATGTGTCATCTGTGGATGCTGTGTACATTGCATGTTTGTTCTACCTCTACCCAATGCAGTATTTGATGCCCTGTTCTCCTCATGTTTTAGCTGCCACTATGACCACAGCACAGAAGCGTGCTTTTGAAAAGAGAGCAGAGCATTTTTGCCACATCATGGAGGTGCAGGTAGGGTACCGGAAGATGGCCAGGAGGTATCGTTGGGAAAAATCTTTGGGGGCTTGGCTTTCCTTTCCTCACGGGGGCCTCTGAAACAGACCACAACTGTGCAGAGCACATCAGGCACAACATCAGGAGTCTGGGGGGCCTCAGCTGGTCCTACCTCCTCCACAGCAACATCACCTATGCCTAGTCAGCCACTGCAACAGCTACCTGCAGCAGCCACATCCTTAAACTTTGAGGCAGATATGAGGAGGGAAATGGCAACCATAACGGCAAGGTTGGACAGCTTGAGCAAGACAATACTCAAAATTACAAGTTGCTGAAGTTTTGTAAAAAAATCTGAAGAAGCTTTAATCATGTTAATGTGCAGCCTCCCAGTTCCTTCCCTTCTCCCTTTTGATATTGTTATCAGTTTTAGTGGGTTTTAGGTGGGTAGTGAAAGGTTAGTTAAATAGATTAGGTTAGTTGTAAGATAGAGTAAGTATAGTTGGGGGGTGGGTTTTAGTACTGTTTTTTGTTTTGGGGGTTGGGTGGGGAGTTACATATGGGGTTCTATGTTTATAAAAATACAAAAAATCCATTAAAAAGGTACAAAAACGTATATATTTGGTTAGAATACAGGTTAAATTAGTATATGTGTAGCCTTAGTTAATGTTGTCCTACTCATACGTTGTCTCTTAAGGGTGGTGCGAGGACAATGTTTAGTGTGTGGCGTAAAATGTTTAAAATAAGTTTAGATTTGGATAGATAGCTGTAGAGGTAAGTTTAGATAAGTTAGTGTAGGGTCGTTTAGTGTAGGATAGTGTCTGGGTTAGGTTTTAATAAGGTTTTGTTTTAAAGTTACAGTCCTGTTAGTTTTAGACATGTAGGTGTCCATGTTGATTGAGTGTCTGGATGTTCTCATGTGAGCACTGTCCAAGTTAGAGGAATACCTTAGGGTATGCTTTCTGTGTTGATTTACATGTATGACTATGTGTATCCCCTATGGCCAAAGAGCTGCCAGATTGGCTGCAATATGACATCAGCTATTCAAAACATTTGTCATCCCCAGTTCCTGACATTTACATTGTATATGTATACGGAATCTTTGACAGGTAAGTATGGAACTTCAACTGTCATCACTGAGGTCTTTCAGAAATAATCTTATAAAGTGTGGCACATATTACTTAAACTTGTTTGGGGTATGTATCCTGGCCCAATGACAACTGCCCATCACTGATCAAATTTGCCTCTTCTTTCCACACATATTAGTTGTACTGGGGCTCTCATCAGGGAAAATTCCAGACACTTGGTTCTGACCTATACATGCCATATGTCAACTTGCAAGGATATCTGTTCAATATATGCTTTCAAGGCTCTGTAAGTTGGTTGTAGCCTACAACACCATCAGTCACCTTTATCATGTTAGAGTCCCAGTGTGTGGCTTTCTGTCTAACAGTAATTAGGTTCTGTTCTCATTGAAATAGCTTCACATAATGCATACATTTAGATGAGTTCATGAATCACAGTAAAAGGTGACATGATACATGTGAATATGGAGATTAATTTACATGCACAAATGTATTTTCCAATGCAATACAATGTCCTGTTGAAAGACCCAGTGAGAGATCCTGAGAAATTTGTTGTACATTCAGAGTCCAAGGGTGAGGGACGTGTCATGAGGCATGGGTTTAGGAAAGTGTGCATCAGTGAGGAAGTATCAAAATTGACAATAGGTAGGAATTGAGATAATGACAGTCTATAGCAGATATGGTCAACAGTGATTGAGTGATGACGGCACATTGCCAGCTGTCACAACACTGGCATGATCTTAAGCACAGAACTAAGGAGATACAGTCCATCTGGCACAGACTGGTGCTACCAGGTGGTTTTCCGTGTTAATGTTGTTGCTTTCACATCTTCATCCTCTGATGTGTGTGGTGCCTCCTGTGCCATGGGTAGTGCTGTTGTTAAAGTTGAGGGGCCACACACACATCAGGGGATAGAGTTGTGGAATCAAAGGTCCCAGCAGATGTCATTTGTGGGAATACATAAGGCATCACTGCAGCAAGGAGGAATTGCTTATTTATGAACACCGCAGCTACATCACGGTGGTAGGCAGTCATGCTTTCCCTGAGGGAGGCAACTTCCCACTGAACGGACTCCAGGGTATTTTGTCTAGCCCCAGCCTGATATCTATTATGCTGCTGCCACTTTGGGGGGTCAGTTGTTGAAGCCTCTGCCTCATGATAGCAGCTATGTCGGCGAGGGACTGCTGGAGCCCACATAGCGGGGAATGTGTGCCTCTGATGGCAACTGCATTGTAATTAATTGGACTGAGGTACCTCTGCACTCCCTCTAGGATGCCTGCATTGATCTCCATCCCCACCTGCATCTGCTTGGCTAGCTCCCGCTGGACTCCTACCACTGTCACCTGATAGGTGATGTCTGGGTCCTCGGAGTCCAGGGCTGTGGCAAGACTGGTTGGTGCTGTGTGTCGGTAGTTGGGTGGTTCAGGTGGAGACCCCACAACACTGTGTGTCCTCCCTGTGACTGGAGGTGGTGTCTGGAGGGAACCTAGGACATCCTGGAGAGTCTCTTCATTGATGGTCAGCAGATGGTCATCCATGTCCTCTATAAAATCCAGGACATGCAGGTCGGTAGGAGATAAGACATCATTCTCTGCAATAACATAGTGAAATGTCAATCTTTGACGGTAGTGACTGTCGACACGGCTCATCATTTACTTGCTACTAGAGGCTCAGTGACATGTTACAGACCCCAGGTTGTAGTTGTTAATTATGTGTTGCATTGTGCATCACACATGGCGCAACCTTTCAAGATATTTTGTGCATTCATCCCACACACCCATATTCTTTGCAAGCCCATTGCCCCAGCCACTGACACAATGGTAGCATGTCATTTACCTTTCTATTCACCATGGTGGACATTTCCACAGTTGTGTAATGAGTGCTGTCACTCTTTTGGTGCTTTACTGCATTGGCATCATGAATGATGGTACAAGTGCAGCAAAGCACAGGGAGGTCCATTGCTTACAATGCTTGTGTTACTTCGTCATGTGCCTTTAGCAGGCCCCACACATGTGCTAATTGGATGGCACAGTGCAACCATTATGGATTGTCAGCCCCATTAGTTTGTCCCTCCCTACATTAGGGCCATCTCCGTGCATACAGCATATCTGCCACAGGCATATTTTGGTGTAAGGATATACAATGTGGATCAATGCATGCAGTTTGAGACTTTGTTAATGTGGCATGAGGGAAATGGGCAGCTTGGATCTACATGGGCATCTATTTATACGATGATACAGTTGCATTATGGGCCAGTGACATTGTGCCCTTAGTGCAACACTGATGCCACTTGTGCCTGTCCTTACGCATGAAGGTGTCCCTTTATGCACAACACCAACCATTCACACAACACAGACAACCTTGTTGCATGGTGCAATTGAAGCTACTTGTACAGCAGTACAAATGATGATCACAGACATGCCCCATATGTTGTATGAGTTCCCTTTTGTGCCCATTTCCAAATGTCACATGGAGGTGTGTGAGAGTTGTTATTGGGCCACCCTGTGCAGGTTGCGTTCTACATGTTGCACACTGAGACCCTAATTTTTTCTTAAGTGGTGCAGCTCGAAGCAGCGGCAATAATAGTTGCACCACGTGGCGCCACTTTTGAAATGAAGGGATGTGCAGTGTTTTTTGGAATACAGCACACCCCTGCGTTTCTCCCAGAGCCTGTGCAGATTTGTTCTCCCTGCACCAACACAGGCATCCTTGCACATAGTGCAAGGGTGCCTACGTTAAGGGGATAGATTGTTTATGTGCAGGAAGGTGTCCCTTTCTGCACATAAACAATCTATTATTGCAAAGTGGCATCATGAGAAGGGCAATGACACAAGGAGGATGGAAAGCATTTTGCCTTGTTGTGCCATTTTGACACCAACCCTGGGGTGGTGTTGACTTTAGTCACAGTCTCTGGTGAACATGTTGTCTTAGATCTGGGGCAACAACACTATGGGGGTCATTCCGACCCTGGCGGTCATGGACCGCCAGGGCCGGGGACGGAGGAAGCACCGCCAACAGGCTGGCGGTGCTTCAGGGGCAATTCTGACCGCGGCGGTAAAGCTGCGGTCAGAAAAGGGAAACTGGCGGTTTCCCGACGGTTTTCCCCTGCCCCAGGGAATCCTCCACGGCGGCGCTGCAAGCAGCGCCGCCATGGGGATTCCGACCCCCTTCCCGCCATCCTGTTTCTGGCGGTTTTCACCGCCAGAAACAGGATGGCGGGAACGGGTGTCGTGGGGCCCCTGGGGGCCCCTGCAGTGCCCATGCCGCTGGCATGGGCACTGCAGGGGCCCCCTAACAGGGCCCCATTAAGATTTTCAGTGTCTGCAAAGCAGACGTCGCACACCAGCATCTATTCGGAGCCGGCTTCATCATTGCTGGGGCTTTCCCGCTGGGCGGGCGGGCGGGCGGCCTTTTGGCGGTCGCACGCCAGCCCAGCGGGAAAGTCAAAATGACCGCCGCAGTCATTTGACCGCGGTACGGTCTTTTGGCGGTCACCGCCTGGCGGGCAGCGCCCGCCGCCCGCCTGAGTCGGAATGACCCCCTATGTAATGGGTGTTGTTGTGGCACAGCCACACTGATCACACGTCCCTTCCAAGCAAAGTGTTGGGTGTGTAGAGGTTTAAGACCAAGTTGTGTATATGTCAGAGTGCATAGCGCCACAAAAGCATCACCAAAAGTGAGGCTTGGGTGGTGATGGGGCCTTTTGATTCTGGCCCTACATGTCTAGATGCAACCATTCAGTGTATTCTATGTGCCTCCCCCTTCTGCCATTAGAGAGACTCCAGAAAGCCCGCCCCTGCAACTTACCCTGCATTTGTGGTAGTTCTTGGTAGTCTGTGCTGTCCTGTCCTGCGATTCCAGGAACCAGCTCCTACGTGATGACCGTGCCCATCATCTTCTCCAGATAATCCAGGTCCCCCTGGGGTGCAGGACTTCCACCTCCAGTCTGCAGTGCTGCCTTTCCATTCCTGGCAAGTTTCTCCTTAGTTCTGCACTTGCAATCATGCCAGCGCTTCTTGCAATCAGTGACAGTCCTCTTCACCTCTGCCATACTATTGACTTTATCTACTATTGCCTGCCATGTGGCCTCTTTCCTACCTACTGGCAATTTGGAGGTGACGAAGAGCTGGCGTTGATGCTCAGTCACCTCTATGACCAAGATGTCATTCTCCTCCTCACTAAAGCGAGAATTCAGCTTCCTCCTCTCCTTCTCCAGGGACTTTGCTTGACCCTCCTGGCTGGTTCTTGGCTGACTGGGATCTCCCTGGCCGGCATTCTCCATCTTGTCTTCCCAAATTTTTTTTTCTTGCTCATGCATTTTTCACGCTAATGCTGTTAAATATGGCGCTTACCCCAGTTTGCGTCAAAAAACATGCTGCAAAACGTTCTAACACCACTTTTGCAGCATTAGCGTCATTTTTACTTACGACATGTCCAGTGGTTAGCGTCATTTTTTTTACGCTAACTATTCCTTAGCACCATTGTGCATCATTTTATAAAAATAGCACACAGATGGTGCTAGGGAATGGCATTAGCTCGCAGTAATTTTTTGCCGCACAACTGTGCTTCCGCAGTTGTGAGTAATTTTTCTTAAATATGGGCGTATGTCTTTCATTTGTTCTAATGGCAGTGGAGATGGATCCTGTTGATTTTTTTTCCATTATCGCCGCTGACTTTATGGCCCATATGTTTTGGATTGAATGTGAACGGACTGCGTTAGTCTACGTTAAAAGTGGAAAGGTATTGGAGTTCAAAATGCGTGCCATAAACAGCATTTGAAGAGGAGCTTTTTGAGTTCCACTTTTTTACTTGTTCTGAGTTATAATTTTACTTTGCTGCAAAAACAAGTGGAAAGTTTGGGTTATAAAGCAGTTTACAGTTTACCTTTTGTGTCCTATGATCCTTGCCAGCTCATAGACTTAAAACTGAGGTTAAGGTGATAACAACTTATGATAGATGTTGTATAAATTGCTTTTCATTTTTAGAGTCACTGGAGTGCTTTAAAACCAGAGGCTATTGCTGTCTGAGGACCTTTTTACCTTTGTGTACTAAAGTTTTCAGAGCAGTAAGTGTTTTCTTAAGTTTTCCTGGAACAATATCTCATTGTGTGCACAACCCCAGGATACATAGAGGCTGGACCTAGGATTGGCAGCAACTCTAATGATCACCCAGAGCCACTTAGCAGGATGCAGTCTCCAGCTACCAAACCTTCCCCGGTACCAGCCCCCCACCCCTTGCTCTGAACTACTCAAAACCTAGAAGTGAGGAGTCCAGCTCTCGATAGACCTCAGCGTAATGAGTGGTGAGATGCAGAGAATGATGCCTGCTTCCAAAAAGGGTGAAGGAATGTGGTATAAGGTCCATAGCTACCTCTATTGAGCCCTCTCTGCATTTAGTTGTGAATGGCACTATGCAGTAGTCAACAGCGACACCTTCAACTCCCAGATGCAGTGGGTTCGGTCAGGAATACTGACAGTCTCTACAGAAAACAAAAGACAGTAGTAGGCTGAGGACCTGTGTGGACACCAGCCGATGATGGCATGTGGGAAGTTTTGGTAGAACAGGGGAACGGCTGCAGGCCAGGAGAATATGTTGTGAGTTCAAGCCACATCAACATCTAGGCCGACTGCCTCCGTGCTGACTGGCTATTCTTTTTTGACCCTACGTAGTCAAACAAAGAAGGTACACTTATTGCTCCACACAGCGTTGCTCTGTGCTGCACCAGGACATGCATGGTCTTTAGCCTCCGTAATGGTTCTGAAAAAGGGGAACCTCTGAGATTCCTGAAAGACATCTCCATTTTGGTGGCTTGGATATCCTCCCTGTCCAAGTCCCTGGTGGGGCACCAAACAATGCAACGCCTCTAGAACTGCCACCTGTCCAAAACAACTGTCCAGAAAAAGAATGAGAGGGGATGGGATGGAGAGGAGATGGAGATTGGAGCTATGAGAGGAAGGGTAGAGGAGTATCAGTGACAGTTCAGGTGCCTCTCCCTTCTCTTCAGTCTCTGACCAGGATTCCAAGCCAATACGATTATCTCAATATGTCGCTGAGACCACATCTGCACATCAGAGGAAAGTGTGGCAACTCAACTCAAATAAAGAACTGGTCTGGCACAATTTTCTCAGTTCTCAGTTCCAGAAGCATTCTGTAATGGGTTCAGCTCTCAGGATGTTTACAACTAGTGTTCCTATTCACTTTAACACATTGACTGTCCCACTCTGTGCAGGATTGCTTCTCACTCAATTGACCACAACTCGAAGGATGTTTTGCTTATTTATTAAACAGAATATTACAGGGATATGGGCAGTTTCTTTATGATATTATATCCCGTTCAGCATGTTGGTTGTCCATGCCTCTCAGTTTCTTCTGAAATGCTACCTGAAGAAGCTAGCCTCACATCTGTGTATGTAAATCTCTCTAAAATACATACATCACATACATGCACATCGGCTACTATTAATTAATAGTTCCAGCAATGTAGTGTGGCAAGGCAAGTTGCTGCCCTGCGTTGCACGAATGTGAGAAAGGTGAACTTTATCAGATTTACAAAGATATGGTACTGTGCTGCTCTCAACCTGCACTGGCAAACTTGTGGCTACCGAGGACCTATGCAGGCACCCTTGTGCCATGGTGCAAGGGTGGGTGCATTGAGGGCAGAACAGTTTTTGTGCAGGAAGGGGTACTTTCTGAGGTTTCCTGTGTGGGTGCTGGGTGTAGATGTGGGCCCGAGTTCGACTGGCAATGAGTTTGAGTCCCATGGTGAAGTGTTCTTGCTGAAGATCACTGCTTCGGTCTTGTTGGTGTTGAGCTTGAGACAATTGGCTTTCATGCAATTAGCAACCTCAGTTGTGCACTTGTTTCTTATATTATGGGTATTGTCTGAGAGGGAGAGTATGATTTGCATGTTGCCAGCGTAGGAGATGTTGTGTGTGCGGATGACGTTGGCAAGAGAGATCATGTATGCATTTAACAAGGTAGGGCTGAGGGATGAACCTTGAGGCACTCTGCAGACGAGGTTGTCGACTCCTGAGGAGTAAGATGTCAAGCTTGCAGCTTCTGTTCTATCTGTTAATAAGGTAAAGATCTAGCAGATAGAGGGTTCTTTAATGCTAATGTTGTGAGGGTGCCTGATGAGGATGGGATGTGCCAAATGCTTCAGAGAGTGCCAGGAGAATGACAATGGGTGCTAGTGCTTCGCTGATCAGTAGAAGTCCTTTGGTGAAGTGGTGGTTGGGGAACAGGTCAGATGCGGCCCTAGTGGATGATCTTCATTGTAGTAGCGATTTTGACAGAAGTGACAGCGGGCCATGTGGTCACGGTTTGTTTTTTGGCTGTGATGGGAAGTTGAGTTACATTGGTTATGGGTTCAAGTTGAGGGTCAAATGTGCCATATAAGGAGGTGATTGTGTTTGGGTTGGCTTGGGGGAATCCGTGGTGTTGATATATGTAGTGATTCAGCGGAAGCTTACTTCTCTACTGAAAAGCTTTTCCAGCTGTGGCAAACAGTTCTGTTAGTGTGGTAGGTCTGTGGTGATGTGGGATGGGTATGCTGAAACTGAGGAGGGTGTGGTGTGTCCAGATTATAGTTTCTGGCTTGTCGACTGTAATGTTGTCAATTGATGAGAAAATTGGGTCCAAAA
The DNA here is from genome assembly GCF_031143425.1 of Pleurodeles waltl. NCBI lineage: Eukaryota > Metazoa > Chordata > Amphibia > Caudata > Salamandridae > Pleurodeles > Pleurodeles waltl. The sequence goes on from NC_090447.1 coordinate 628,920,990, forward strand.
TGTGTCCAACAGTGTGGCAAGAGAGATCATGTGATTCTGTAACGTGGTGGGTAAGGCCAGGGTTTGCAAGGTTTTATGGAAGGGCCATAGAGTTTGGGTCAGGGTGGTCCTCTAAATGAAAGTTAAGGTCACTGAGGAGGATTGAAGGTGTTGGCATTAATGATGAGGGGTGTAATAAAGTTTGTGATGTTGCTAGGGAAATTGGTGCGGGCCCTGGTGGTCTGTATACAACAGTTTTGAGTGTGAGGTGTTCCATGAAGCTGGTGGAGGTGTCCATGTAAGTGGTGCAGCTGATGGCATCTTTGAATGTGATGGTGGCTCCACTTTTGGGCTTGTGCTGACAGCCTTGCCTGGTGATATATTGCAATGAGAGGGGATAGTTTTAGCGATGTCCAGTACAGAGATAGAGTTCTGTTTCTATTATATTTCTCCTTGGTGTGTTTGATGATGGAGCGAGTGTTGAGGAACATGATGTGTGTGACGTGTTGTGTAGGTTGTGTTTGGTCTGTGTGACCATGAATGGGTGTCACGGTTCCAGGCGGGTCTGATCAGGACTTTGGTTGGTACACCCCTTGAGGTCACCGAATATCCTAAAGAGGTAGTATACTGGGGCAGAAGAGCAGCTAAAGGCATACACGTAAAGGACAACTATGGATAGGCACAGGAAAGTAAAAGCAGAGCAACCCTTTTGTGAAGAGGAAAGTAAAACAGATTACTAATGGACAAACACGCTGGGGTTGTACACAGAGGAAGGCGCAGAAACTCCCACAGTGACGGGGAATGTCAATGCCTCTGTGCAGTTTGCTCTTACAGATAGCCCTGCCAGCCTCATAGAAAGGAGGCACAGAAGTGATTCTGTCTCTGGACCCTAGAGCACAAACAAGGAAAGTACTTACACACACAAGGCACGCTCTTGTGGGTCCAGCTGGAAACACTGTGGCGATTCCTGAGAAAACAGCAATAGCACACTGTCACTGTTAGGCACGAAAGACAACGTATAACACTGGACAAGGATGGGGGCTGGAATTGCCTCCTGGAAACCAGGAGCCAACCCCACTACAAAGGAGGACACATATACACTGGTGAAGACTGATAGAACACTTACCAGACACAAATAACCAAGAAGAAACGGAAACAGAAGGGAACAAACTAAGAGGCAGAGGCAAGAACTAGGAACAGGCTCAGGCTGAAGCAAAGGCAGGACTAGGACTGGAAAACAGGGCGCAAACTTCTGGCTGGGACAAACAGAGACAGGACTGGGAAACTGAGAGAAGGCTCTGGCTGGAACAGGCAAGGATATGGCTGGAATACAGGGAGTAGGAAAAAGCAATAAACAGGACTGAGAACAGAGCAGGTTCAGGCTGAAAAAAGGCAGGAGCAGGACAGCGAAACAGGCAGCAGGCTCTGGAGGAAACAAACAGGTACAAGGCTAAGAGATAGGGAGCAGACACTGGCTGGAACAATGAGGAGCAGGGCAGAGAAACAGGAAACAGGTTCAAGCTGGAACAGATCAGGAACAGGAACAAAACTGGAACACCATCCGATAATGGGTCTGCAACACAAAGGAATCGAACTCCAATGCACGACGGGGATCTTAAGGAAATGGCAGCTTATAAGCAGTTCCAAGCTGGGCTGCACAGGAGAGCTTTCAGGTGTGTGTAATATCAGACACTTGCAAGTCCTGGAGGAGAGGATCCGGTGAAAAGGAACAACTGGACTGCTTCCATAGAAAACAATCGAAAACAGAATCCAGGCTTTCCTGACTACCAGGCTGTGGATTATGGGATTTGCAGTCCCAGGAAGCAAATGTAGTACTACACAAGTGTACCATGGAGAAAAGAGAAACAAACAGGAGTCAGCAAGGGACTCTAGATAAGTGTTTAAGGTGATTCCCAGGCTTCCGACAGTCCCCTTACAGTGCCCCCTAGAGATGGGACGACAGAGTTGTAACAATGGGTGGCTGGTTTGCGTGAGTGTGAGCAAGTGGGGGCTGTTGGTCCGGATGTATTGTGTTGAAGAGAGCATGTGAATTTGGAGGCGATGCATGTAAACACACCTTCCATGTTGTGCGGTGTGCCAGCAGTGTGGTGAGCAGCATCTGTGGTTGAGACCACAGTTGAGGTCAGCAGGCTAGCTTTGTGTATGGAGAGAACCAGGTTTCTTGAGCCTGGTGCAGTCCAGGCCCAGACAGGTCCTTGCCTTTGGTGTGCCTTCGGCATCTGCAGAGAAGTAACAAAGTGTAACCATCCTTCAAAACAGACTAGTGGAGTCTCTTTCAGTTGTTGGATGAGAACATCAAGGGCCATGTGAATTGGTTCCTTAGGATATTGAAGTTATTTAAAGCAATGTTGAAATAAAACAAGTCAAAAAGGGAGGCCTCAAGGTTTTTTGAACCTGTGAAGAACTCTGAGCTTTTGGGCCAAACTTAGCCAAAGACCAATTCTAACAGAACAAGTATTGAAAGATATTTAAAGTTCTCCAGTCACAATGCCACAGCCCGCACAAATACTACTGTAAATGCCTCATAGCAAGTCATCCACTGCAACTTAACACCCAATGCCTTGGCTGAGAAGCAGCTCCAGTTTACTTGTTGAAAACATGATATAATTTTTCTACAGGTTTTTCAAGGTGCCACACATCTCATGCCGAACTTTAGTTGGCATTGTTAATTAGTGCCTGTCAATGTGACAGAGCAGACTGTGTATGAGAGTAGTGGTGTTAGATATAGCAAGGCCTCTACTAAATTTTCCACTTTCAATAGAAGTGATCAGTTATGAAAAGTTCCTACAATAAACAGTCCTGTGGCTGAGCTAGGCATGGTCTTAGGCTCCATGAGATGCAACAGGAATTTTTCGTCTGCAAATCAGCACTTCGGGAAAGACCCCTAAATGTGATTCAGGGAGAATGGCTTACTCATAAACTTGATGCCCCTACCATCTGTTTCGTGCTTAACTGTTCATGATTACCATTCCTCCCTTTATCTCTACCTCTTTTCCAAATACTAAAAGCTCCTTATTGGCCTTTACTTCTACCTGCCCTGAAACCTAGATATCCCTTGTCTCCTGTTACTACTACTTGTCCTGAGCCCTTAAAGACCCTACCTTCCTTTACTTCTATAATCCCTTACCTCGTCCACTCTGAAACCTTACCCATCCCTTAATCCTTAAATCCCCTTTTTTATTTTTAAATGGCAATAAATATGATATTAAAAAGCCCTATGTGTTAAAGTACAACTGGGTTTGGTTTAAAAAAAGGAGTCTGCTTGGAACTTACCTGCATGCTAACAGCACATGGGGTAAAGACTGAGGCCCATATTTATACTTTTTGACGCAAAACTGCGCTAATGCAGTTTTGCTTCAAAAAAATTAGCGCCGGCTAACGCCATTCTGATGCGCCATGCGGGCGCCGTATTTATTGAATGACGTTAGCCGCGTTAGCCGCCGGCGCCGTCTGGTGTGCGTTAAAACAAACGACGTACACCAGGCAGCGCTGGCGTAGGGGAAAATGGAGCTTGGGCGCCAAAAAATGGGGCAAGTCAGGCTGAGGCAAATTTTGCGCCGCAACACGATTTGCGCCATTTTTTTTTTACTCCCAACCCCCATAGAAATGACTCCTGTCTTAGCAAAGACAGGAGTCATGCCCCCTTGCCCAATGGCCATGCCCAGGGGACTTCTGTCCCCTGGGCATGGTCATTGGGCATAGTGGCATGTAGGGGGGCACAAATCAGGCCCCCCTATGCCACCCAAAAAAAAAAAATATATATACTTACCTGAACTTACCTTAGTGTCCCTGGGATGGGTCCCTCCATCCTTGGGTGTCCTCCTGGGGTGGGCAAGGGTGACAGGGGGTGTCCCTGGGGGCATGGGAGGGCACCTCTGGGCTCCTTCCGAGCCCACAGGTCCCTTAACGCCTGCCTTTTGCAGGCGCAAAAAAACGGCGCAAAAGTGGCCGTACGTCATTTTTTTTGACCCGCCCACTCCCGGGCGTGATTTTTGCCCGGGAGTGTAAATACGGCGCACATGCCTCGGAGTTGATTTTTTAGACGGGAACGCCTACCTTGCATATAATTAACGCAAAGTAGGTGTCCACGCTAAAAAATGACGCAAACTCCATGGACTTTGGCGCTAGACGCGTCTAACGCCAAAGTATAAATATGGAGTTAGTTTAGCGTCGGAATTGCGTCAAAAAAAACGACGCAATTCCGGCGCAAACGGAGTATAAATATGCCCCTGAGTATTGGATTAACACCATCATTCTGTAACGTCTGGTCAATACAGGGAGCAAGAGGAAATCTAAATAGAAGTGGGTTAAGATTGGTGGGGGTTGACCATGGCACATACCTGTTCAGACATCCCCTTTTTTTTTACTGCTTCAGTAGGTCTTTAACCATCTGCACAGCACAGTGAAGGCTATTCCATGGTTAAATGGAGTGAGCAGGGGATGTTAGCATATCTAAAACATGTCCTGCGGTACACTGTGTATAGCGTCTACTATATTGTATTCTTCCAGGCTTTGGCACACCCCTACTATTAGAGACGGGCTCTGCTTGTGTATAATTGAGACTTGGGGCAGGCAGGCATTTCTTTCTGTAAACTGAAATCTTTGCTTTACTTCCTATGTAACTTGCTTTTAGGATAATTGAGGGAACGGGTAAAGTACATAGTTAAGAATTGAAATAAAAAAAACAACTACACATTCACAGATCTAAATTACTACATTTGAACCTCATTTATAGTGTTCGAAAATGTACTGTTACAGTGATCAACTTCGATACACATTGCCCGCCTCAATGAACCAGGCTATAGTATGTAATTCATCTATGTGCAATTCAAATGCCAATCACGTTAGTAGCCATTATGTGAGTTAGTTCTCATTGATGCTGCATTACCTGCATGTATAATTAGAATTATTTGTGTGATGCAAGTCTCCCAATGCGAACGGCATGGAAAGATATTCTAAAGAACAGGTGCCATCAATAAATATTTATTTGACTCCATTTTGGTTCACTATCCCATCTACATGTCTTCCTCCAATCTCACTGACACGAGGCAGGCTAGCTTTTTGTATATTCATTTATGATCATGATGAAATGTGTCATGACTATCATGATTAATTGGTAGATGTCCTCATTCTTGTGCATTAGTGGTTAAAGAAATTAAATGGGTGGCTGAGATGTATTTGCAGCAGATGAAAGTACTGTAATTGCTCTCTGGGCTGTCACTGACCTGCTCAAGGAGATGAGGATTTAGTGGAATCATTGTGAAGGATGAGTAATCCTTGCCTGTTTATGAAAAATGCTGATGCCCACTTTCACCGTAACACTGCCACTCCACCTCCACATCTCCAAGTTAAGTATAATATTAATTTCCAAAAGTGAGCAAAATGGTGATCAGGGGCCTTCATGACCCCACTCCCCCAACCAGTATGGCATGTTACATTAATTGTTCGCTACATAGCTTTAAAATGCAACTGCATTTTGTTATTAAACTTAAAACATTGAGGGGCATTTTAAAAGCCCATAGCGCCACCGGAGCGTCACTTCTCATGATGCTCCCGTGGCTCTAACCACTGCTCCATTATTCCAGCTGTATTCCTGTAAATACGGTGTATCTCTGCTTTTTAAAAGTGGCACAGTGCGTTGCTGCTATTTTTGGCGCAGCACGGCGCTGTGCCACTTTAGCATAAATCTAGGCCTAAGTATATATCCATTACATTCTGTATGTGAAATGTATAAAAAACCTTCAGTGGGCACTAGAGATGCTTTATTCATATGGCAACATAATTAGGCAACTATTGCCCTCATTATGAGCACCCACTTAATTGTGATATGAATAATAACTTGACTTTTGGTGCCACTCATTTTGCAATAATGACTTTTGTGATACATATCAACAGGCCAAACCTGCAGATATAGATCCTGGAAAAATTCTCATTATTTAATGGAATATGTGGTCTTTGATCCAGTAAGCACCAAAATCTGCATGCTATTCCCCAAAATGTCGCAATTGACTGTTTTTTATCGCAATGGATAAATTCTGACTTGACAGAGTTAGATTTTACCATTTGCAATAAATATCACAACAATTACTGGTCTGCTCGTAATGGCTGGGTTGCTGAACACCAAGGCTGCGTAGTTTTTATTCCACCTCATGCCTCTTTCTTTCACCACTGGAAACTTCTTGTCTCTTTTGCAAGTTCTTTTTCATCCACACTTTCTCTGTCACTGTTTGCTTTTATATCATTCTGTCCCTTCTTTGTTCAATTTGTATCTTTCTTTCTGTTGTTCAGGTTCAACATCTGATGTTGAAAAAATAAGCACCAGCCCCTAAAAAGCTGTGCCAGTGCTCACCACTTTTAACCACTGGCACAAATTAAGCACTGGTCTCAAACCAGATTTACTCTTATCAATGATCAAATGTGGCTTTAGATGTTTTGGACTCCTGGCAAAAGGCTTTGTTTGAAGTTGCTTAAGTTGATTCAGTCTTGCATCATCATGTAGCTGGCTCACTACTTACGTGGAAAATGTCAATTTGTGAATTACATCAAATACACTTAATTAGGGTTAGGGGCTTATTGACAAACCCCTTGTGCCACCGGAACACCACTCTTTGTGACGCTCCAGTGTCACTGTACCCTGCTCCACATTTACAAGGCAGTGCTAGGTCACTTTTCGTGGCTTAACACAGCCTTGTAAATATGGGCCGCCCAACGCAGTTTTCTTCAGCAAAGGGGTGTGAAAGGCAATGCATACCCATGCAACACCCATTTCTTTTTGCCACTTCCCAAGATGTACAAGGAAACATAAATCTGAGGCAGCGCCAAAAATTAACGCCTCTCCAGGGGTGGGGTTAGAGTGGTGCAACAAGGAGAAATTCTTTTATTTCTCCTCATTTTTTACTTTTTCTATGTGTGCTGCATTCTACAGCACAGGTAGAAGGCGCAAAACGCCATTATTGATTGTGCCCCTTCCTGCACAAAGACAATAACCAACACAACGCAGGCATCCTTGCACCATGGTGCAAGCGTGTTTGTGTTGGTACTAGGCAGCTGATTCAGCGTCGGCGCAGGGAAAAACACAGGGATGCGTCGTATTCTGGTAAATATGGGGCATCCCTGCGTTTTGGAAATGACGCAGCTCGGTGCAGAAAAATTGCGTGTGGCACCGCGCTACAACCTTTCAACGTAAATGAGGTCCTGGATCTGCTGAGCACTAATTGGGACTTAGGGGGTCATTACAACCTCGGCGGTCTTTTTACAAGACCGCCGAGGGACCGCCGTGCGGAAGACCGCCAGTAGTGGCGGTTTGCCGCTCGGCGTATTATGACTGTTGGCTGCGCTCCGTCCTTTTTCGGACGGAGAGCAGCCAACAGCCATACTGGCGGGCGGCGGGGAAGTGGAGGTTGCTCCACCTCCACCGCCACGCCAACAGAACACCGCCCAGCGAATCACGTCCTGTGATTCGCCGCGGCGGTGTTCTGTTGGCGGTGTGGTGTCGGCGGAGCAGCCCCCATGGCTCCTGTCCCTACCCAGAGGATCAACGGACCAGGTAAGTCGATCGTCCGTTAGGGGAGGGGGTGGGGGGTGTTGTGTGCGTGCATGGGGGTGTGTGTCTGAGTATGTAGAGGGGGTGTGTGAGTGCGTGTATGCCTGTGGGGGTGATGCATGTTTGGGAATGAGTGCGTGTATGTCTGTATGGATGTGTGCGTGTATGTTTGAATGTGGGTGTGCGTGTCTGACTGTGTGTGTGGATGTTGGCATGTATGTCGGTGTGTGTTTGTGTTGGTGGTGCCTGCATGCGTGTCGGGTGTGTGTGAGTTATGTGATGTTGGGGGTCGGGGTGGGGAGGGATGCCCTGCCACCTTTGGGTGGTGGCAGGGGTGGTGGGGGGTGTAGGGGAGGGAGTCGGGTGGGGCTGAGGGGTGGGGGAGACCCCTATCAGTGCCAGGGAAGGAATTCCCTGGCACTGATAGTGCTTACCGCTATGGATGTCATGGCGGTTCAAACCGCTGGAAATCCACGGTGCTAAGCCGGGTCAAAATACCGCCGGCGGTATAGTGGCGGCCGCCGGGCTGGAGACCCAGGTCTCCAGCCCGGCGGTCGTCTCCGCCCTGGCAGGCGGAACGGAGAACCGGCGGATGACCATGGCAGTAACCGCCATGGTCATAGTTCCACAAGGTAAGACCGCCAGCCTGTTGGCGGTCTAACGGCCGGTTCTCCGCCTTTCGCCAGGGTCGTAATGACCCCCTTAATCATGTAGCATCCACCGAAGATTACACAAAATAGCTCACTATTACTGTTTAACCAATTATAAATTAATTTAGAATTTTCCCTTCCTTTAAACTGTTTTAAAATGTTATTGGGTAAGTTTGTGCTAAATAAACTGGGTACCATCTTATTGATACTATTTTTGAAACAATGCTAAGCCTGGGTTTCCGCAACCGTACAGCAAATGAATCCTAAAAAAATCCCACTTCTGCAAATTTTATTTACTGCATTCCTCATTTTAGTTGACTAGTTTTTATTCCTGGATATCTGCGGTCACTTGATATTCAGCTGTAAAGCCTTAGAACTCTTGAAACATTATTGAACTGTTTGGGCCCAATTGCGTGTTCTGTAGAATTCAGGAGTGGGGTGAGGAGTATAGTGGGGTAGGAAATAATAAATGTTGTCAGGTTCTCAACCTCTGAATCTAGGCCTTATGATTAAAGGCCTTGGAATGGGAAGTAACATGCCAACCCAGCAGCCTTTAGTTCATTACCACGTATGGATTCCCAGTTCAGGCGACTTTTCCACTGACATTTTTTCAAATGCTCTGAGCTGGTGGAAAACGTCAGTGGAGCGACAGGTAGTTTAACAGGATTCAGAAATGTACCCAGTAAAACTGGACCCGATACTCCCACATCCTGGAAATTCTGATGTGAAATAAAAGGCTTACCCAGAATCACCTGGATCTGTAAACCGATTCAGCCAATTTGTAATGAGGGCGGAGAATTTGAGAATCATTTGTCGTAAATTAAAACTTCCTTATGACGAAAAGTGGAAAGAGACTTTAATGAACAGTGAAGAAATTAAATAGGCTCATTTTTAAGGGGATACATATGTCCAATTACCAAGAATGTAATAATTACCAAGATTAAAAAACATGATGGAGGAGTTAAACCATTAAATTAAAGCCATGGTGAAATTAATCAATTTAGGCATTTACAAATGCAGAAAAAGTGCATAAGAGTGTCCGCATTGTTACTGAAAGTGTAACATTTCATTCAGGCATTCTGGGCAGGTTACATGACACAATACTGTCCATCATAATATTGAAATAACGAAATATTGCCAAAAATATTATTGACCAAAATATTTACACCATATACTTAAACATGAAATACACAAATATAATAACAAAACATTCACTTTAAAAATATCTAAAATACACAATACCAAACACAAAAATGTGAAGAACCAATATATCGTAAAGCCACTAAACATATAGCAAATAACAGAATTCTTGAAATTAACAGTATTAATAATATTGCAATTTTTTTTTCAAATATAACATTTAATAAATGGATATATGACAGAACCACACATGCCATCACAACCCATGCCTTTACCACGCAAGTCTTTACAACACATGCCTTTACCACGCTTGTCTTTACAATGAAATTGTAAGCATACATCAGTTAAGTAAAACCTCTCTATTTTTATATATATTCACTTAAAAAGCCAAAGGTGACAAGGATGTTATAGTTAGATTCTGAATTTACTCTTACAAAACTTTAGAAATTCAGCAGTTATAGTTATTTCAAGTGATCATAGCTCATGCCCTAAGATAACTATAACTCGCACCCCCACATTTCACAGTTTTATTCACAATAATTTTACTGCAAATGTTACATTGACATTATCAAAGAGATTATAAAAGTTGGCATGATTGCTGTAATATCTGGCATAATTAGCAATGCATGGGAAGGGCACAAGTTATAGTTACCGTGGGGCATGAGTTATAGTTCCTTGAAACAACTCTAAGGCCCTAATTACAACCCTGGCGGTAAATCCCGCTTACCGCCGTGCTGACGGCCGCCAATATATCGTTGCCACGGCGGAAATCCGTTACAAGAATTATGACCCACATCTCGTAATCCGCCACAATACAGACACCCACACAAGTCCGCAACACCAAAGGTCAGTGATAAACTGGCGATAGCAAAACCTACACAGACACACCAACAGAAATACGCCCACACTATCATGACCCACGAATCAACGCGGCGGTGATTCAACCACGGTAATCCATTGGCTCGACACACAGCCCAGCTCAAAATACACACACATTTACAAAACACAACCAGATTGGACAATTCAAAATACACACACCTGATACACATACACACACCACACACTCACACCACTATAAAACACACACCCACACTACCCACAACCCCTTACAATGACAGTTTTGGAAGAAGCAGAGAGAGAAAGAATAGCAACTACAACACCAGCATCCAGAGGCACACAACACCATCACTCATACAACATCCACGCACCTCAAAGAACACACCCCAACACATCACATCACAACAAACATCACCTCACACATCACCCACACCACATTATGGCACCTCAAAGACACCCCAGGTTTTCTGAGGAGGAGCTCAGGGCCATGGTGAAGGAAATCATCCTGGTAGAACCACAGGTATTCGAATCACAGGTGCAGCAGACATCCATTGCATGGAAGATGGAGCTATGGCGGACAATTGTCGACAGGGTCAACGCAGTGGGACAGCATCCAAGAACACGGGATGACATCAGGAAGAGGTGGAACGACCTACGGGGGAAGGTGCGTTCTGTGGTATCCAGACACCAGGTAGCTATACAGAGGACTGGCGGTGGACCACCACCTCCTCCCCCACAACTAACAACATGGGAGGAGCAAGTCTTGGCGATCATGCATCCTGGGGGCCTCACAGGAGTAGCAGGAGGACTGGACTCTGGTAAGTCAAATCTTTACTACTATATCCCCCTCCCTGCATGCCATCACATACCCCCATCCTTACCCTCACTCCCATCACTCCATCACCTCACAGATACCAGACTATCACAACCCACACATCTCAATACCAAGCCCTGCATGTAACACCAATGCATGGACACCCATTACAGACCTGCATGGACATTCATCACCAAAGCATGTCCAGTAGAGAGACACACCCAGGCCACAAAATCACCACTCACACAAGGGCCAAGGCAATAATGCAAGCACAGGAGTAGAGGGAAACTCACCCATTGCACAAGATGGCACACACAGATACAATAACTATGCATTTACACCCCAATAGGAACCCCTACCCAACGTCACCGGACAGGAGGTGCCAGCCATATACAGTCCCCCCACAGAAAAGGCCCACAGTGACGACAGCAGCTCTGCACGCCTGGATCAAGATGATCACCCTGGCTCATCAGGGACCTGTGGACAGTGAGTTCCCCTGCCGCAGTCCCAAACCACCACTGAACCTTCCCCCTCAGGAAACACCACCACAGCACCCACCCAGCGGGCCCATGCCACTGTCCCCAGGACACGTCAATCAGCAGTGTGTCCACCACTGCAGGGACCCCAGGCAAACCCACTAACCCAGGACGATCAGGGACCTGGGGTCAGTAGTAGTGGCCACACGGTTCAGGGGACAGAGGCACAGGACAACAGGGAAGCTGTGAGGAATGCTGTGCAACATGGGAAGGACAGGCCCAGGGAACCCACTCTCCACAAGGTATTCTCCAATATCATGGGAGCATACCACCATTCCCAGGAGACCATGGGCACAGTACTGGCCAAGTTTCAGGAGACCCAGCGGCTGCAGGTGGAATAGGGGATCAGGGAGGACTTGAAGTCCATTAACACCACCCTGGTCACCATTGCAGGGGTGCTGGCAGACATGGCCAACACCATGAGGGAGACAGCGGCACACTAATGGGCCCCTGACACTAGCCTGAACGATGAACATCCCTCCACGTCCACCGGCGCTAGTGAACAGGAGGTCCCACCACAGGACCAAAAGGCCACCAGCACCCCACCCCCTGCAGAAGGAGAACCACCCCGCAAACGGTCCCTGCAATCCAGGCACAAGACAGAGAACATTGCCAAGACCCCCGCCAGGAAATGATACTCTCCTGATTGTCACCCTTCTGTCCCACAATGTCACCCTGACCACCTTGAACTGCCATTGTTCCACTTCCTATGCCTTTCTGTCCCACTATGTCACCCTGATCACCTTGAACTGCCATTGCTCCACTTCCTATGCCCCCTTGGACAATGCACCTTTGATACAAAGAGACTGGACTCTACAATGGATGTTCCTCCACCATCACCCCAGCCCATTGCACATCCCCCTCCACTGATTAGCACTTAAATAAACACCCTTGAATCACAAAACAATCTGGAGTCAGACTGTACTTTCACAAATGTGTTATTACAACCTCTCTGACAAATATTAATGGCAATGTTCATTTGCACATACCAAAGTATGACAGTTGTTGGGCATCAGTGAACATAGCAGAAGGCAGAATGTGGTACCCAGATCTGTGAAAAGGAAAGCCAAAGTGAACTGTCAGGGTCCATGCACAGAGGTAACAAGGCAGAGTCATGCAGGCCCGTATTTATACTCCGTTTGCGCCGAATTTGCGTCGTTTTTTTCGACGCAAATTCGACGCTAAACTAACGCCAACTAACGCCATATTTATACTATGGCGTTAGAGGCGTCTAGCGCCAAAGTTCCCGGAATGTGCGTAATTTTTTAGCGTGAACCCCTTCCTTGCGTTAATGATATGCAAGGGAGGCGTTCCCGTCTTAAAAAATGACTCCCAGGCCTTTACGTGGTATTTATACTCCCGGGCAAAAATGACGCCCGGGAGTGGGCGTGGCCAAAAACGGCGCATTTGCGCCGCTTTTTAACGCCTGGGTCAGGCATGGCGTTAAGGGACAAGTGGGCTCAAAATGAGCCCAGAGTGCCCTCCCCTGCCCCCAGGGACCCCCCCTGCCACCCTTGCCCACCCCAGGAGGACACCCAAGGCTGGAGGGACCCACCCCAGGGACATTCAGGTAAGTTCAGGTAAGTATTTTTTTAGTTTTTTTAAATAATTTTTTTTGGCATAGGGGGGCCTGATTTGTGCCCCCCTACATGCCACTATGCCCAATGACCATGCCCAGGGGACAGAAGTCCCCTGGGCATGGCCATTGGGCAAGGGGGCATGACTCCTATCTTTACAATGATAGGAGTCATGTTGATGGGGGATGGGCGTCGTTAAAAAATGGCGCAAGTCGGGTTAAGACGATTTTTTTGCCTCAACCTGACTTGCCCCATTTTAAGACGCCCTAACGTCATTTTTGCCCAACGCCGGCGCTGCCTGGTCTACGTGGTTTTTTTCCACGCACACCAGGCAGCGCCGGTCTGCTTGCGCCGGCTAACGCCATTCCATAAATACGGCGCCCGCATGGTGCTTCAGAATGGCGTTAGACGGCGCAAAATTTTTTGACGCTAAACTGCGTTAGCGCAGTTTAGCGTCAAAAAGTATAAATATGGGCCGCAATGTCCTACAGTAGTCTGATATGAGAGGAGCAGTGCCAGTCTCTTACCTGAGTCTCACTGGAAGTATTTCATGATGATGTTGTTTCGGTTGTCAATATCTTCTTCTTCTGCCTCCTCTTCTTCACTGTCCATAGGCTCCACAGCTGTCACAAGACCATCAGGCCCATCCGCCTGCAGAAAATGCACCTGGCGTCGCAAAGCCAGGTTGTGCAACATACAGCATGCCGCGATTACCTGGCACACCTTCTTCGGTGAGTATTATAGGGAGCCACTTGTCAGATGGAGGCACCGGAACCTGGCCTTCAGGAGGCTGAAAGTCTGCTCTATAATCCTCCTAGTTCGGCCATGTGCCTCATTGTGGCGTTCTTCTGCCCTTGTCCTGGGATTCCTCACTGGGGTCAATAGCCATGACAGGTTGAGGTAACCAGAGTCACTTGCAGATATCGAGGGGGTATCTGTTAGACATACACAAACCCTTAGGGACTTTCCATACCCAAACACCTATTCAGACTGTGTGTGGACCTTGGGCTCACATATTAGCCACACACAGTGCCTCTGGAGTTGGCCCATCACATAAGGAGTGCTGCTATTCCTCAAAATGTAAGCGTCATGCACTGAGCCAGGATACTTGGCATTCACATGTGAGATGTACTGGTCTGCCAAATACACCATCTGCACATTCATGGAATGGTAGCTTTTGCAGTTTCTGTACACCTGTTCATTCCTGCGGGGGTCACAAATACCACATGTTTACCATCAATAGCACTAATGATGTTGGGGATATGTCCCAGGGTATAGAAGTCATCTTTCACTGCGGGCAAATCCTCCACCGGGGGGAAAACGATGTAGCTGCACATGTGTTTCAGCAGGGCAGACAACACTCTGGACAACACGTTAGAAACATTGGATGAGACATCCCTGATGCCATGGCCACTGTTGTTTGAAAGGAACCACTGGCCAGGAAATGGAGCACTGACAGAACCTGCACTAGAGGGAGTATTCCTGTGGGATGGCGGATAGCTGACATCAGGTCAGGCTCCAACTGGGCACCCAGCTCATAGATTGTGGCACAATCAAGTCTGTAGGTGATAATGATGTGTCTGTCTTCCATTGTTGACAGGTCCGCCAGGGTTCTGTACACCGGAGGATGACTCCATCTCATCATCTGCCCCAGCGGATGTGCCCTATGGAGGAAAATGGTGAGCAGAGGGTCATATACCACATAGGTTGCACAAGGGTGTTTTGCACTATTGTGATTTCATTGGTGTGTTGCGCTGTCTGCCTGTATTCCTGCCAAAAAGTGCTGGGACGCAGTTAGGTGCCCTGCCATGTGCCCCCCTGAAATGGCGGCTGCCTGACCTGTAAGGAGGGACAAGGGGAAATGAGGTAAATGTGCTGTCGTTGTGCAGTGTCACGGTAGATGGACGAAGACTGCTGCGCAATTCAGCATTGGTTATCATTGGGCCCTATGTGTTCCAGGAGCCATTGATGATGTACGCCGGTGGTGACCGCCATATTCTGTCTGTGCACTCACTTGATACCTGACCTTCAACAGGAGAGGGCCTACACTGCAAGTGCTGCTGTGAACTGAGTCTGGACGCAACAATGGCTACAGTGTCTGGGGAAAGGGCCCCTGCCTTCACCGCGGAGGAGTTGGACAACCTGGTGGATGAGGTCCTCCCCCAGTACACGCTACTCTACGGTCCTCCAGACAAACAGGTGAGTACACTGTGAGCATAGTGGATGGGAAACTAATGTATGGAGTGGCCTGGATGGAAGATACATGGAGGGGCTGTGGCCTGCATGTGAGGATGGTCAGTGTATGTGTTTCAGGGCACGTTTGGGAAGTTGTGGCCAATGAGTAAGAAGAACCAGATGGGGGAGAATAATCCATTCTTACTTTACCTTCCTATAGGTCAGCGCCCACCAGAAGAAGGGTATTTGGCGTGCCATCGCCAAGGAAGTGCGGACCCTGGGGGTCTATCATAAACTGAGCATCCACTGCCGCAAGAGATGGGAAGACCTGCGCCGCTGGAGCAAGAAGACGGCAGAGGCCCAGCTGGGGATGGCCTCCCAACGTGGAAGGGGTGCCTGTCACACCATTACCCCCCTGATGTTCCAGATCCTGGCGGTGGCAAACAAATGCATACCTGGAGGGCATTCATTCTGGCGTGGTGGCCTCAGCACTGATGGCAACCATTGTCCCTGTGTCCAGCATCCCCCCTCCAAACTCTACTACCCCGACCCAATCCTCTCTACGTCAGCCTATCCCAATCACACCATCAGACCAGCATGCACGCACATCAACACACAAAAGTGGCTCAGGAAAACATAAACACCACACATCCCACAGGCAGTCACACAAGCACCATACCCATGCAGACACACCAGCATCCACTGCCTCCACTGTGTCCCTCTCCTCCACGTCCTCCACCTCCCTCCCAGTCTCATCTCCACTCACACCTGCATGCACTACATTCTCAGCCACTACCTCCATCACCAGCACGCCCATCACCACACACCGTTCATGTGCAATCACCACCCTCACAACCATGCACACGTCCCCTGTGTCCTCTCCCAGTGTGTCTGTGAGCCCTCCTCCCAAAGTACACAAATGCCGGCACACACCCACTCAACAGCCATCCACCTCACAACAGCCTCCAGCCCATGCACCTTCACCCAAACTCAGCAGACGTACACCTCCTACAACCACTACCTCTTCCTCCACTCCCAAACCCCCTCCATCTTCCTGTCCCAGTGTGTCTAAAAAACTTTTCCTAGCTGCCATTGACCTCTTCCCTACCCTTCCCCCCGTCCTTCCCCTAGGGCCAGGATGTCTAGATCCCAGCCCAGCACCTCAGCCACCAAATCCTTGTCCAGTGTGGTCCCTGCACGTCTGGGAACATCGAAGGCAGCACCCATCAGGGCTGCCAGTGTGCCACCTAGTGAAGCCAAGGACCACCCTATTCCACCACCTGCTAAGGTAAAGAAGGGGCCAGCTTGCCGAAGAGAAAAGTCGCACCAACCACCCAGCAAGGCCTCTTCTAGAACCAAAGAAGACAGTGCCAAGGTCCCAGCAGCGACTTCCAAGGTGGGGAAGGGACACAAGGGCAAAAGGGAAGTCGGCTCAGGGCACGGAGCCTCCGGGTGAGGGACTGGTGTCACCCCTTTGGCAAGACAAACCAGCAATCTGTATTGCGGTAGCCCCCGCCGCCACCTGCACTGCCACCTGCACTGCCATCTGCACGTCTGCTGCCTCTACTACAGTCACCAGCATCATCCCCAGTGGGCACCCTTCCGAGGCTGCAGGAGATGGCTGGTGTCTCCCTCCACAAGTGCAGATACCTGCACCACCGGCAGCATCTCCGCCCCAGACACCGCCACAGACACCACCACCTGCCTCGCGACGTGCCCAGCCAGTTCCACTACAGCAGACATCAGCAGCATCCCCAGTGTGCAGGCTTCCGAGGCTGCAGGAGATGTCCTGGACCCTGCACACACTACATGAAGCACCACCACCAGCCCTGGCACTACCAGCAGTTTGCAGACTTAGTCGTCGCAAAGAGGAGTGTGGCTCTGCCTCCATGGAGTATCATGCTACCTGTTACAGCATCACTGGGCACCATGCCCCCTCCAGAGCCAGTGGACAACAGCATCCACTCCCCCAGTCTTTGGCAGGATGAAGCACTCTGGGCACCATACCCCCTCCAGAACCAGTGGAGAACAGCATCCACTTCCCCAGTCCTTGACAGGATAAAGCACTCTTGGCACAAAGCCCCCTCCAGAACCAGTGGAACATGTCACCGACTTGGGAGACTGTGGCTTTGTACTCCCCAGGACCAGGCAGTGGGCAAACAACCCACTTGAGAGACTGTGGCTTTGCACTCCCCGGGACCAGGCAGTGGGCAAACTACCCACTTGAGAGACTGGCTTTGCACTCTCCAGGACCAGGCAGTGGGCAAACCACCCACTTGAGAGACTGTGGCTTTGTACTCCCCAGGACCAAGCAGTGGGCAAACCACCCACTAGAGAGACTGTGGCTTTGCACTCCCCAGGAGCAAGCAGTGGGCAAACCACCCACTTGAGAGACTGTGGCTTTGTACTCCCCAGGAACAGGCAGTGGGCAAACAACTCACTTGAGAGACTGTGGCTTTGCACTCCCCAGGAGCAAGCATTGGGCATAGAGCCCCCTCGAGGAGCAGTGGTGTCGTCCCATCATCCGGCTGAGGTGCCCCCTTTCCCCCCTGAGGTGCCTGTGTTTTTTTCGACCTGATGCCCCTGCAGTGTTATCTCTGTTTTGAGGCAGGTGTCATGTGTGGGCTTCGCCCATGCTTTTTGGGACCACTGGTCCACGGACATTTAATGGGACTGTATACAGACTTGTGTACTTGCTGTGAATATGTGTATATACTGATGTTTTAAAGTTATCTTGACCTATCTGAATTTTCGATTATTACACTTGATAAACCCATTTTATTTGGTCCTTGCGTTTTTCCAGGGGGTGACAGGGTGTATCTGTGATGTAATTGGGTGTGTTAGTGTGTATGTTGTTGTGGGTGGGGCGTTGGTGGGGTTGCGTGTTGCATGTGTGTGTCACTCTCTTTTTCCTCCCCCCCTCCCCTGTGTGCTAGGTGCAGTACTCACCGTGGTCGTCGTCGGCTGCGTCTTTGATGTTCCTGGTAGATGACGAGGTAAACCAACATGGGCAGGACCTGTAACTCGGGCTCCATGACATCCTGATTCCTCGTTGGGTGTCGTGAGGTGAGTGGTTTCCGTTCCAAAGACTGTTTCTGCTGTGCTTTTGATGGTGTTGGTACCGCCCCGGAAGGTACCGCCCCGGAAAAGCTGGTGGATTGGTGCCTTGTAATAGTGTAGGCGGTACATTGACTTCCGCCTGTCTGTTGGCGGTTACCGCCGTGGTGTTTGTTGCTACCGCCGTGGCAGTCGGAGTGTTAAAGTGGCTGGCTGTGTTGGCGGTTTCCACCATGGTTGTGATTCAATTTTTTTTTACCGCCGGCCTGTTGGCAGTATTACTGCCACTTTATCACCGACCGGCAGGGTTGTAATGAGGTCCTAAGTGTTGAATTTCTAAGGTTTTATATGAGTAAATTCAGAACCTAACTATAAAGCCCTTGCAACCTTTGTTTTTAAGTGAATTTCTATGTTTTTTAAATTCTATTTGCTAACTATAATGTCTGTATTCTTTGTTTGTTTCAGTTAATTTCTATGGGTTTGTTTAATGTAAAGTAATTTTAATTACTATAAGTTAATCCAAACACCACCGTGCATTGCCTTCAGACGTGCATGGCGGGGATTGGGCACAGGACCTGGCCTGTGGCCAAGCCCTGCAGCCAACCTCCTATAACCACCCAACCCCCACCATGCATGGCTGAATGGTCTGTCTTTCTGGGTGTGAGAATAAATGTGAGAGAATATCTATGGGTGTGAGAGTATCTGACAGGATGTGAGAGTGGGTGTGTGAGAGTCTGAGTGGTTCTGTGAGTAGATGTGTGATGGTCTGAGTGGGTCTATGAGTGGGTGTGTCAGTGTCTGAGTGGGTCTGTGAGTGGGTGCATGAGTGTGTGAGTGGGTCTGTGAGTGGGTGCATGAGGGACTGAGTTGTTCTGTGAGTGGGTGTGTGAGGGTCTGAGTGGGTTTGTGAGTGGGTACACCAGGGTCTGTGTGGGTCTGTTGCTGGGTGTTTGAATGTCTGAGTGGCTCTGTTAGTAGCTGCATGAGTGTCTGAGTCCTACCATGAGTAAATGAATTAGTGCATGAATGAGTCTGTGAATGTTTTTTTAAATTAAAATTAAAAAATATTTTGGAGACACCTGGCTTGGTGGACTGCACATTTTTGTCCACCGACGCCAACCTAAGGTTTAAATAGCGGTATGGAATGCATACAAAAAAGCCTAAACCAATACGCAGTGGAAGAATGGAACAACACCTTCCAAAGCACAAAAGATGAAAACCAAACTACCCTATACAAATTCCTAGAAATCCTCCAAAAAGAGCAAAGATACCAAAAATATGAATAGAGCAATCTGTAACCTAAATAATGCCTAAAATATCTTTAAAAAAAAAACAACAAAATGTACAAACTGCTATGATTCAAAGCAAAACTCTTTGTAAATAACAAAGGACTAGAGTACCTTGAAACCATTGCAAAAACAATACTATAATCCACCTAACAATGCAAGTAAGAAAACAAACTAACAAGAACCAACAAACACAAAAACATAGAATTAATTGTAAATAATAGCTAAATTAGTTTTATAAATCAGTCTTCTGCATAACAAATATAAATTCAAATTATCCAATAGGACTGATAAATAAAAAAAAACTAATAATGTAAATGGTATTAATAAATATATTTTCTAAAAACAGTAATGTAAAATAAAAATAAATCTGAATCCAGCAAGAATGTTATATTATATACGTTAAAAATGCATTGCATTTATAACCATGTAAAAGTAAGTATTGTTCAGAATAACAGGCATTAGCCATTCAAAGTTAGTTAATAAACTAAATTTACAGTTTCATAGCTGATGTCTGTGATCCTCCACTCCAGAAAAGAAAAATCCACAAAAGTAAGAAAAAGGAACCCCCCCAAAAAACATGCAAAAATTAAATATCAGAATCATCAATCCACAGATATAATTGATAATCTTGGGAAACTAAAAAAAAACTAATATAAGAAAAAGACCTCTCCAATAAAACCATCAAATAAAAGGAAATTAAACATTATTGTTGTTTAAAATATAACCAACACTATTTTCTCTAAAATGAAACACACACATCAAAACAATCAGGAAAACCTTCAACCTTGACTCAAATACCTATATAAAACACAGCATAACCAACCTCACATAACATGCATCCCAAATAAAAAAATAAAAAACAAATCAAATCAAATCATTAACATTTATAAAGCGCGCTACTCACCCGTGCGGGTCTCAAGGCGCTAGGGGGAAAGGGGGGGTTATCGCTGCTCGAACAGCCAAGTCTTTAGGAGTCTCCGGAAGGCGGAGTGGTCCTGGGTGGTCCTGAGGCTGGTGGGGAGGGAGTTCCAGGTCTTGGCCGCCAGGAAGGAGAAAGATCTCCCACCCGCCGTGGAGCGGCGGGTGCGAGGGACGGCAGCAAGTGCGAGGCCAGCGGAGCGGAGGGGGCGGGTGGGGACGTAGAAGCTGAGGCATCTGTTGAGGTATTCCGGTCCCTTGTTGTGGAGGGCTTTGTGTGCGTGGGTGAGAAGACGGAAGGTGATCCTTTTGCTGACTGGGAGCCAATGCAGGTGTCTCAGGTGTGCGGAGATGTGGCTGTTGACGGGGTACGTCGAGGATGAGGCGGGCCGAGGCGTTTTGGATGCGTTGCAGGCGGTTTTGGAGTTTGGCGGTGGTCCCGGCGTAGAGGGTGTTGCCGTAGTCCAGGCGACTTGTGACAAGGGCGTGGGTCACGGTTTTTCTGGTGTCGACGGGGATCCAGCGGAAGATCTTGCGGAGCATGCGGAGAGTGAGGAAGCAGGCGGAGGACACGGCGTTGACTTGCTTGGTCATGGTGAGAAGAGGGTCCAAGATGAAGCCGAGGTTGCGGGCGTGGTCTGCGGGGGTCGGTGCGGTGCCGAGGGCCGTGGGCCACCAGGAGTCGTCCCAGGCGGACGGGGTGTTGCCGAGGATGAGGACTTCCGTTTTTTCAGAGTTCAGCTTTAGGCGGCTGAGCCTCATCCAATCTGCGACGTCCTTCATACCCTCTTGTAGGTTGGTCTTGGCGCTGGCGGGGTCCTTGGTGAGGGAGAGTACAAGTTGGGTGTCGTCGGCGTAGGAGGTGATGATGATGTCGTGCTTGCGTACGATGTTGGCGAGGGGGCTCATGTAGACATTGAAGAGTGTCGGGCTGAGCGATGAGCCTTGAGGTACGCCGCAGATGATCTTGGTGGGTTCTGAGCGAAACGGAGGGAGGTAAACTCTTTGGGAGCGGTTAGCGAGGAAGGAGGCGATCCAATCCAGGGCCTGGCCTTGGATCCCGGTGGAGCGTAGGCGGGTGATTAGGGTGCGGTGACAGACGGTGTCAAAGGCAGCCGAGAGGTCGAGGAGAATGAGGGCGACTGTTTCACCGTTGTCCATCAGGGTTCTGATGTCGTCTGTGACTGAGATGAGGGCGGTTTCCGTGCTGTGGTTGGTTCGGAATCCGGTTTGTGAAGGGTCGAGCAGGTTGTTGTCTTCCAGGAAGGTGGTCAGCTGTTTGTTGACGGTCTTTTCTATTACCTTGGCTGGGAAAGGTAGAAGAGAGATGGGGCGGAAGTTTTTCAGGTCGCTTGGGTCAGCCGTAGGTTTCTTTAGTAGGGCGATGACTTCAGCGTGCTTCCAGCATTCGGGGAAGGTAGCAGAAGAAAAAGAAGAGTTGATGACGGTCTGGAGGTGCGGGGCGATGATGTCGTCGGCTTTGTTAAAGATGAAGTGCGGGCAGGGGTCCGAAGGGGCGCCGGAGTGGATAGAGTTCATGATGGATTTGGTTTCTTCCGTGTTGATGTGGGTCCAGTTGTTGAGGGTGGTGTCCGGGGAAGCGGGTTCAGTGGTGTATGGTTGGGTCTGGTGTCCGAAGCTGTCGTGGAGGTCGCTGATCTTGCGATGGAAGAAAGTGGCGAGGGATTCGCACAAATCCTGTGAGGGCGTGACGGCGTTGGCGCTGGCGCTGGGGTTGGAGAACTCTTTGACGATGCTGAAGAGTTCTCTGCTGTTGTGGCTGTTTTTGTCTAGTCTGTCGGTGAAAAAGTTCCTTTTGGCAGTGCGGATCAGGTGGTGGTGTTCGCGTGTAGCGTTCTTGAGGGCGGTCATGTTGTCAGCGGTGTGGTCCTTGCGCCAGGCCTTCTCAAGGGCACGACAAGTTTTCTTTGATTCTTTGAGGGTGTCAGAGAACCAGAGAGGTTTTTTGGTGTTGGTCTGTCGATGCGTGCGTTTGAGGGGAGCAAGGATGTCAGCGCAGTTCAGGAAAACCTTCAACCTTGACTCAAATACCTATATAAAACACAGCATAACCAACCTCACATAACATGCATCCCAAATAAAAAAATAAAAAACAATATAACACTGCTTTACATATAATATTAAAACCTTAAAAAATGACTATATTGCATAGCCTACAGTAAGGTCTACCACATTACACTATGACACTATAAAACAAGTTAATACTAAAACCCACTGCCAGTACCAACAAACACTCTACTCTAAACTTACTACACCTATTCACATCCCCCCTCAAAAGCCCTAAATAATACCTTAAAAATGGACTTACCTTATATCTAGAGCAGCAATGGGGCACTACGAACGACAGGAATCAAAGTCACCCAATAATAATGTAGACAAACTAAAAAAACTAACAACTGATAAAATGGCTGCTAAATGAAATTAAAATGCTGAGTTCCTATAGAAATCAGTATGTAAAAATAAGTATGACAAATATTAAATGCAGATGTTTGAAAATGTAAATTGTTGTCGAAGAATGTAATAAACAAACACAAAATTATTTTTAAAATAAATATCAAAAGTACTATTAAAAGTCTTGGGGGCTCATTACGAGATTGGTGGTCTGACCATTGGACTACCAAAACCTGCGGGGGTAATGCTGCCGCCATAAGAGTGGCCTCACCTCCCCTCACATTACAATGTTTCTACTGGGTTGACTAGCAGAAACATTGTATTACAACGTTGCTGCTGGACAGCCCGGCAGAAACAGTGCCCTCAAGGAAGCCGAGGCTAATGCCATTGCACAACAGCTCCCTCTGAATGGACACTGTCTGCAGAGCAGACAGTGCACATTCCAAGGATGCTAGCAGGGACACCACTGTGCAGCCCTTACTATGGGCATGGGCAGTGCAGGGGCTCCCTTCTGTCCCCCAGCACTTGCTTTCCACCAGTCTTTCAGTAAGGCTGGCAGAAGGTGGACTTGTGATCAGCATGTGGGTGCTGCCATGGGCACTGCTGTGACTGACCAGGACTCTCACTGTCACCACCCCGTGATCCTGGCAGTGGTGATGATCCCCTGGCGGCCCGACTGCCAGGGTTGTAATCTGGCAGTCAGACCACCAGGAGTGAGGCGGTCCGACCGCCACTGCGAGTTTTGATGTTTTAAGACTGCAAAACTTATAATGAGGCCCTTAATCTTATTACCTTTATATATATATATATATATATATATATATATATATGATGTTGATCATAATATACTTTACATGTATGTGCAATTTTTTTTAAATGTAAAATGTATAAAACAACAAACAAACGTGTTTTAAATACATGAGTATGTAAACATTGAAATACAATGGGGGTCATTCTGACCCTGGCGGTCATTGACCGCCAGGGCCAACGACCACGGAAGCACCGCCAACAGGCTGGCGGTGCTTCCAGGCCAATTCTGACCGTGGCGGTAAAGCTGAGGTCAGAAAAGGGAAACCGGCGGTTTCCCGCCGGTTTTCCCCTGGCCAAATGAATCCTCCATGGGAATTCCGACCCCCTTCCCGCCAGCCTGTTTCTGGCGGTTTTCACCGCCAGAACCAGGCTGGCGGGAACGGGTGTCGTGGGGCCCCTGGCATGGCCAGTGCCACTGGCATGGGCACTGCAGGGGCCCCCTAATAGGGCCCCATTGAGATTTTCAGTGTCTACCAAGCAGACACTGAAAATCGCGACAGGTGCCACTGCCCCCGTCGCACGCCTTCAACTCCGCCGGCTCCATTCGGAGCCGGCTTCCTCGTTGAAGGCGCTTTCCCGCTGGGCCGGCGGGTGGCCTTCTGGCGATCGCCCGCCGGCCCAGCGGGAAAGCCACAATGGCCGCCGCGGTCATTTGACCGCGGTGCGGTCATTCGGCGGCTCCCGCCGGGCGTGCGGTTGCCGCCGCCGGCGGGAGTCGGAATGACCCCCAATGTGCTTATAATTATTAAAACAAATATATAAATGTAGCATTATGAACAAAATATGTTATGATAAAAAATGTATTACAATGTTGCTTCTCAAAATAAAAATATCTCCTGAAAATTAGCTATATCGGTCTATATGCTAACAGTTATTTAAAAAATATATGTTAAGCTACGGAAATCTAGTATTTATTTTTAAAAAACAAACAGTACACAACACATAAAACTCCACACAATACACCAATGTAATACTTTCCCTTTAGAATATACATCTTTACGTTAGAATGTTCACCAAGTTCTGCATTAAAATCTTAACGTATACTTAACAGACTCCAATATAATAAATATTGGAGAAAGTGTTGGACAGTGAAGGGGTCAGATGTGCAATTCACACCCTAATCTAAATCATTTGGGGGTAGGTTTTGGACACTAAAAGGGCCGGGCATACTAATCCTATTCCAATACAAGCCATTTTGGGAAGGTGTTGGGCACTTAGGCCCTCATTACGACATTGGCGGTAAATGCCGCTTACCGTTGCGGTGACAGCCTCTAACATACCGCCGCAGTGGTGAATATCCCTTTGCCATATTATGACACAAACACCAATCCGACAGAATACTGCCACATACATAAATCCACCAGCCCAAAGGTCAGTGCTAAAGTGTCAGTACCAAAACCCACACCGTTACTCCAACAAAACAACCCCCACTACATCTTGACCCACGAATCACCATGGCGGACATTCCACGGCAGCAAACCATTGGGGGTACACACTGGCACGCTCAGAATGGACACCTAAATACTAAACTGCACAACATTGGCCAATACCAAAAGCACACACCTGAGACTCATACACACACCACACCCAGCACCCACACCACTATAAAACACACACCAACACCACCTACAACCCTTTACGATGACAAATTATTGCCACCAGACTGACACCAAGACCAATGCGACAATTAGACACACACACAACTTACACCATACATCCCTCACGCACCCCACTACTCACACCTAACCACAGTACCCAACACCCACACACTTACACACACCACACAACACCCATGTCCCCACAAAGGCACCCCCGTTTAACAGATAAGGAGTTGAGGGTCATGGTGGGGGAAATAGTCAGGGTAGAGCCACAGCTGTTTGGCGCACAGGTACAGCAAATATCCATTGCCAGGAAGATGGAGCTATGGCGGAGAATCGTGGACAGGGTGAATGCCGTGGGACAGCATCCAAGAACAAAGGACGGTATCAGGAAGAGGTGGAACGACCTACGGGGGAAGGTACGTTCCATAGCAGCAAGGCACCAGCTCGCCATCCAGAGGACTGGAGGTGCACACCCACCTCCTCCCCCACAGCTCCCAGCATGGGAGGAGCAAGTCTTGGCAATACTGCATCCTGAGGGACTCACTAGAGTTGCCGGAGGACTGGACACTGGTGAGTCAACATTTAATACTTTTCAGCCCTCAAACCTGCATGCCATCTCACACCCTTACCCTCACTCCCATCAATCGACTCCATCCCACACACTGCACCTACACATATGACTAACCCCAATGCCCAGCCCTGGATGTAATACCAATGGATGGACAGCCCTCCCAGCCCTGCATGGACTCCCATCACAAAAGCATGCACAGCATAGGAAAACTAACATCCCACAACATATCAACATACACAAAGCAAGGTGGCAGGTCAACAGCAACGATAGAGGTAAAGCAAGGGATGTACAATATGCCACAGGCATGAAGCATAATACATCACTTACATCTCCGCAGGTGCCCCAGCCAATATCAGCGGAGAGGAGGTGCCACGACAAACCAGTCCCCAAAAAGAAGATGCCCCCAGTGATGACAGTAACTCTGGACTTCAGGATCTGGATCAGCAATCTGGCCCATCAGGGACCTCTGGACAGTTGGTCACCTCAGCCCACTCACAGTTCACCACAGAGCCTCCCCCATCAGTATCCACTGCCACAGCACCCACCCAGTGTCCCCACACCTCTGTCCCAGGACACGTCATTCAGCAGTGTGCCCACCTGTACAGGGACGCCAGTCCACGCCTCACACACAAGACAGTCAGGGACCTGGGATCAGTGGCAGTGGGCGCACCATTCAGGGGACAGAGGCACAGGGCAACAGGGACACTGGGAGGACCACTGTGCGCCAGGGGGAGGACAGGCCCAGGTAACCAACTCTCCAGGAGGCACTCGCCAAGATCCTGGGTGCCTACCAACAATCCCAGGACACAATGGGCCTGATCCTTGACTACATGCAGGAGAACAAGTGGCTGTAGGAGGAACACTATTAGGAGATCAAGGAGGACTTGCAGGCTCTCAACACCACCATGATCTCCATAACAGGGGTGCTGGCAGACATGGTCAACATCATGAGGGAATCAACAGCACACCAGTGGCCCCCTACCACCAGCCAGTCTATTGACCAGCCCACCACCTCCCTTGCAGCTAGTGGGCAGGAAGACTTGCCACAGGACCCACAGGCCGCCAGCACCCCTCCCCCTGCAGAAGGTGGCTCCAGTTAGTCACACAGCTATGTGATTGTGGCCCTGTCCAGTCTATAGGTGAGTATAATGTATGTATCCTCCAGCGTAGCCAAGTCCACAATCGGTCTGTACACAGGGGTTTGTCTGCTCCTCCTATTCATCCACAGCGCAAGGTATCTAAGGGACACAAGAGTGAGTAGGCTGTCACAATCTGAACAATGGAACCACCACCTCAGTGTACATACAGCTTCAATGTGATGGGACAGTGGGAATGGCAATGTATGTGCAGTTTTAGGCAACAACACAGTTATGGTTTATCTGATCATTGTCCACCACCTTCTGCTCTATTTTAGGACAGGTGGAAGTGAGGTAACTCCATCGATGTTGGGTGTCATGGTGGAAGGTGATCTTGCACCGCCGTGCAATTCCTCATTGGCTAATATGGGGCTCCATGGAGTACAGTAGCCAATGGGGATCAGCGCTGGCGGTGACAGTGTACACCCCACGGACATGACTGACATTTTCTATCTAAATCCTCACTTGTTTCCTGACATTCCACAGGACGACACCTACTCTGCATGTGCTGCTGCGACCTGTGTCTGGAGCCTACCATGGCCCGTGTGCCCGGGGAAAGGGCCCCTGGCTTCACTTCAGAGAAGTTGGAGCGACTGGTGGATGGGTTCCTACCCCAGTATGGACTTCTATGTGGGCCTCCAGACTAACAGGTGAGTACACCCTGGGGACGATGCATGTGGGAAGGATGCATGGAGATGTGTGTGCAAGCAGTGTGTCATCGGGGGCAATGTCTGGTGGTAGTGTACATGGGGGGCTCCAGAGGATGTGTGTGCCAATGGTGATGGAAACGGGATTGGAGGGCCATATGTGTGAGAGGCTGGATTGTATGTGTAATGGTTTAAGTTTAAGTTTAATGGAAGTTTTAGAGTGCATGGCTGCCCAAGGGCTTCCCAGCGCTGAAGTAGACCATAAACTCAACAAAACCTATCCTGAGAATAAAAATTTCTTCAATTTCTTATGAAAGGAAGATTCCAGCTGTTCTTGTTGAAGTTCCAATGGAAGTGAATTCCAGAGGTGTGCAATTTTAACTGAGAAAGAGTTGCCTCCCCATGTTGCTTTCAT
Source organism: Pleurodeles waltl (assembly GCF_031143425.1). Classification (NCBI taxonomy): domain Eukaryota; kingdom Metazoa; phylum Chordata; class Amphibia; order Caudata; family Salamandridae; genus Pleurodeles; species Pleurodeles waltl. The sequence continues at coordinate 628,949,118 of NC_090447.1, forward strand.
GAAACGGGGTATGTTGACCAACGAGGTAGTGGAGGATCTGAGTGACCTTAGAGGGACGTAAGGCAACATAAATTGGCTGAGAAACCATGGGCCCGTGTTGTGGAGGGCTTTGTGTGTCATGCAGATGGCCTTAAAATCGATCTGTTGTTTTATGGGAAGCCAATGAAGAGAGATCAGTGCAGGTTTGGCCGACAGATGTCTAGGTATGTTCATAAGCAAACATACGACGGTGTTTTGCATGACTTGCAATCACCTTATCACATAGCCCGGAGAGCTAAGAAAAAGGGAATTGCCATAGTCTAAGTAGGACAATATCAGGGCCTGAATGATAAGTCTTCGGGCCAAAAAAGTTAAGATATTGAGGATTTTCCTCATGGTTCTTAAAAGGTCGAAACAGGATGCAGCCAGCTTTTTAGATTGATGGTCCATCGTGAGGCGGGGGTCTAACCAGAGGCCTAAACTCTTTATGTTTTCTTTGGAATGAGGGAGATTTTTTTAATTTTCCAGTGCTTATGCAGGAGACTTAAGAAGAGCATGATTTCCAACTATCATTACTTCTGATTTTAAGTCATTAAGTTTAAGTTTAGAGACAGTCATCCATTTACCTACATCTTCGAGACAGGCGGATAGATTAGATTGGGCAGTGTTTCTGGGATTCGAAAGAGAAACTACCAGCTGGGTATCGTCGGCATATGTTATCAAGGAAAGGCCATGTGGTTCAACGATTTTAGCTAAGGGGGATAAATAAATATTAAAAAGAGTGGGGCTCAGCGAGGAGCCCTGATGGACCCTGCAAGTGAGAGAAAATGTGTTGTAAAGGAAGGAGCTGTCAAGAACTTGACAAGTTCCATCTCTCAAGAAGGAGGAAAACCATCTTAGTGTAGTACCTTCTATTCCTATGGCTAAAAGTCTTTGAAGTAGTGTGCTGTGGTCTACTGTATCAAATGCGGCACTGAGGTCTAATAAGATGATAGCTGCATGTCCACATCGATTTAATAATTGGCGGGCATTTTCCATAACGGCTAATAAAGCTGACTCTGTACTGTGCTGTGGTCTAAATCCCATTTGTGAGGGATGTAGGAGTTCATGGTCTTCAAGAAAACACGTTAGTTGATTACCAATGTGTTTTTCAGCTACCTTCACCAAAATGGGAAGGAGAGCAATAGGTCTATGGTTGTTCAGAACAGCTGGGCAAAGTTTTTTTTTTTTTAATAAAGGCTTAACAACAGCATGCTTCAACACCTGAGGTACAAGACCAGAGAATAGGGATTGATTCAGAATATTTGTTATTATAGGTGAGATTAATTTAGAGGCCAGAGCTAATACATGAGGAGGGGCGGGATCTAGAGGGGATCCCAATTTTATAGTGTGCAAATATTTAGTGACAAAAGCCTCTGTTATAGGTTGAAAAAATGGAAGTGAAACTGTGGGAGACTGAAGATCGTTATGTGAATACTGATCAATCTCTTGATGAGCACTGGAAGGGAAGGTAGCATAAATATCTATAATTTTCTTTTGGGTAACCTCCTGCCTGCATTCCCACTGCAGGTCAGCGCCGATCAAAAGAAGGGATTGTGGCGTGCCACCGCCAAGGATGTGCGGACCCTGGGGGTCTACAGTAGGCGGAGCACCCACTGCAGGAAATGGTCGGAGGACCTGAGACACTGGGCACAGGAGACCGCAGAGGCCCATCTGGGGATGGCCTCCCAAAGAGGAAGGGGAGCCTGTCAGAACCTGACCCCCCACTGATGGCCCGCCTACTGGGGGTGGCCTGCCCAGAGCTGGATGGGCACTTGAGGGCATCACAGCAGCCACAAGGGGTGAGTACAGAGGTGTTACTACAATAATTGGTAGGTGGCATGGGATCCAGGTGCTGCATGTGAGTTAGTGGGTGCCTCTTAATGCCAGGGCAGACATTGCATCGTGATCCATCTGAAGGGTAATGGCTGTATGGCAAATACAGGTAACCTAGCTTGTTTGCATACCATGTCAGTCAGGGCTTTGTGGGTCCCAGGAGGTGTGCAGTTGGTGGTGTTTGGCCCTCATCTTGCTGTGGCATCTAGCCAAATCAATGGCAGTGCAATGCATTGTGCTCAATCCTGATCCCTGTGTGTGGCGGTGCTGTGTATGCCAACTGTGATGTGGGTGCAGTAATTGACCCAGTGTTCTCTTTGTCTCTCTCTCTCCCCCTTTTTTCTTCTGCCGTCCTGTCCATGTGTGCATTAGCATCATCTGGTGGAGGAGCAGGGGCACCGGCGACAGAGGGAGCTGCATCCCACAGGACCCAGGAGGCAGAGTCTACTGACGCTGAGGGAACCAGTCGGGCGGAGGGCAAGGGGAGCACCACGGCAGAGACAGGAGGTGACAACACTGACTCAGATACCTCCTCCAATGGAAGCTCCCTGGTGGTGGCAGACACCTCTGTGACCACCCCAGCTGCAGGTACAGCCGCCACCCCATACCAGCACCGCCCTCCCTGTATCCCCTCAGTGAGTTGCCTATGCCTGCTCACCCAGGAGGGTGGCCATCTCCTTCACCCCAGGCACCTCAGGCCCTGCCCCAGTGACCCCTGCTACCCTGAGTGAGGAGGCTATTGACCTCCTGATATCCATCTCTGTAGGGCAGTCAACCATTGTGAATGCTATCTAGAGGCTGGCATCCCAGATGCAGCAATGCAATGAATTCCTAGAGGGCATCCACGGTGGTCTGGCAGCCAAACAGAGATCGATTCAGGCTGTGGCCTCCTCTATGATAGCAGTAATTGCCCTTGTTCCTACTGTCCCCCCTCTAATTACCACTTCCCAGTCTCCTCAACCCCAGCCCATCTCATGCACACATACAGACGAGCATGCACACAAGACAACACACAAGAGTGATACAGTCAAACAAAGGCACCACACTTTGACTCACAAGCACTCACACAAACACCACACAGTTGCAGAAACAACCACATCCACTGCCTCCACTGTCTCCCCCCTCCTCCTCCTCCTCCTCCGCCTTTCTCCCAGTCACGTCCACACTCACACCTGCATGCACTGCTTCAACAGCTACCACTAGCATCACCACACCAAGCAGCACACACACCTCACTAGCAGACACCTCCACAATATCCATCCACGTGTCCCCTGTGTCCTCTACCACCCTGTCTGTTCCCCCTCCTAAAGGACACAAACGCAGGCACTCAGACTCCCAACAGCCATCCACCTCACATCAGCACACTACCCATACACCTGCACCCAAGTACTCCTCCAACAACCACTCCCTCAAACTCCAATCCCATCCCTCCTCCCTCATCCCACCCCACCATCCCTAAGAAGATTTTCCTTGCCCAACTTGACCTCTTCCCTCCTCCTCCCACCTTCCTGCCTGTAAGAGCAGTGTCCCAATGACCCAGCCCAGCACCTCAGCCAAACAGTCCACCGGGACAGTGTAGGCACCTCCTAGTCGTGGAGGCAAGACAGTGAAGTATCCCACTCCACCACCCAGGATCCCACTCTACCCGCCAGGAAGGGTAAGGATCCCACTCTACCAGCCAGGAAGGGGAAGAATCCCACTCCAACAGCCAGGAAGGGAAAGGATCCCACTCCAACAGGGGAAGAAGCCCTCACCTCCTGCCATGCAAGGGAAGAAGCCCTCACCTTCAGCTGAGACACAGCTGCCCTCGCCTCCAATGGAGGCTGCCCAGGAGGCACCTTCCACAGCTGAGACACAGCAGCCCTCACCTCCAACGGAGGCTGCCCAGGAGGCACCTCCCACAGCTCAGACACAGCAGCTCTCACCTCCAGCAGAGGCTAGCAGGGTACCATCACCAGTGATCACGGAGCCCTCTCCTCCAGCTGAGATGGTGCAGCCCTCACCTCCAGCAGCGGACATGTAGGCCACCCTCCAGGGACTGCTGTACAAGGAGTCCCCTCCAGAAGCAGTGGGCAACTCCTCCCAACTGAGAGACTGTGAGCTTGTACTCCCCAGCATTGGGAAATGGGCATGGAGCCCCCTCCAGAACCAGTGGGCAAGTCCCCCACCTGAGAGACTGTGACCTGGCACACCCCAGCATTGGGAAATGGGCATGGAGTCCCCTCCAGAACTAGTGGGCAAGTTTCCGACTTCGGCTGAAGTGTTCCCCATCCCCCTTCCCCCTGAGGTGCCTGGCCACTTCAATAATGATGCCCCACACAGGTCTGTGAGGATGTTGTCAGGAAACGAGTTGGGCCTTGCACAGTGCCTTGTGGTCATGTGAGCTTTTTGTACTTTGGACTGGGCATTGGCCCTTTGTGGACAATTGTACATATCTCTTTGTTTTCCAATTGGTTCAAGTGGTGGCTTTTGCCTTGCTAATACATTTTCAGTACTTCCAAACTGTAGTCTTTGCATTATTATGCCGTGTGTTGTGAGCCATTGGTTTACATCTGCAGCTGGTTGTGTGTATGGTGTGTGTGTCTGGTGTGTGTCGTGCGTGTGTGTGTCACTCTCCTTTTCCTCCCTCCCTCCCTTGTGAGCTAGGCGGCTGTAATCACTGTCATCGTCTTTGCTGGCTTTGGTGTTCCAGGTGGAGCACGGCATAGAAGAGCATCGGGAAGACTTGCAGTTCCGTTTCCATGGCGGCGTTGTTCTTCTCTGTGTCCCTGATGGTGAGTCTTTGGTTTTCTCTGCAGTGTTTCTGCCAGACTTTTGATGGCGTTGGTCTACCCCCGGAAATCGTGGCGGATTGCAGTGTCATGATATGGTGGGTGGTACCTTGTCTTCCGCCTGTCTGTTGATGCTTACTGCCGTGGTGAGTGGTGTTAACACCCTGGTGGATGGTGTAATACATTGGCTGTCTAAGAGAGTTCTCACAACCATGGTCTTCATTTGGCAGTAATTAGCACCAGCCTGTTGGCGGTATTTGCGCCATTTTATCACTCACCGCCAATGTCATGATGACCACCTTAGTCACTGTTCCAACTCCAATCTAAGCCAATTTGGGCAATGTGTTGGACTAAAGGGGCTCCATTTACTATTCCCACTCCAATTTAAGCCATTTTGGGAAAGATATTAGACCCAAAAGGGGTCAGGTTTACTATTCCCACTCCATCTTAAGCAATTTTGGGGAAGGAGTTAGATGCCAAAAGGAGGCAGGTGTACTATTCTCACACTTATAGGCCCTTTGGGGAAAGTGTTGAACACTAAAGGGTAACATTTAATATTCCTATCCCATGTTCAATATTTTAGGGCAGCTATTTAAGAAGAAAAATATTTGATATACTAAATGCATCAAATCCTACCCAAAATTAAGGCCTCTTACCACCGTGCTGACGGCCCTCAACATACCGCGACCGCAGTAGTACACCACTACAGGTATAATAACCCACAGAGAGAAATCCGCCACTATACGGACACCCACAGAAGTCCACCAGCCCAAAGGTCAGTGATAAACTGGCGGTACCAAAACCCACACCGTTACGCCAACACAAATACACCCACAGCATCATGACCCACAAATCACAGCGGCGGACATTCAACCGTGGTAAACCATTGGTGGTACGCACCGCTGTGCTCAAAATACACACACACTAACAAAACTACACCACATTGGACATTTCAAAATACACATACCTGACCCACATACATACACCACCCCCACGCCCCCAGTCCAGTATAAAACACCCACCCACAATACCCACAACCCCTTACAACGAAACACAAATATTTCCAACTGAGAGAGCACCCACTGAACCTGAGCCACTTAACACCATCACCCATACACCATCCACGCACCTCACAGCACACACCCCAACACATCAACCCACATACCCTCACACATACCACTCACACTACACCACTGGCACCACAAAGACACCCCAGGTTCTCAGAGGAGGAGCTAAGGGTCATGGTGGAGGAAATCATCCGGGTAGAGCCACAGCTATTTGGATCACAGGTGCAGCAGATGTCCATTGCTAGGAAGATGGAGCTATGGCGGAGAGTCATGGACAGGGTCAACGCCGTTGGACAGCACCCAAGAACAAGGGATGACATCAGGAAGAGGTGGAACGACCTACGGGGGAAGGTGCGTTCTGTTGTTGCAAGACACCAAGTAGCTGTACAGAGGACTGGCGGTGGACCCCCACCTCCTCCCCCACAACTAACAACATGGGAGGAGCAAGCCTTGGCGATCATGCATCCTGAGGGCCTTGCAGGAGTAGCAGGAGGACTGGACTCTGGTAAGTCATATCTTTACTACTCCCCCCTGCATGCCATAACAAACCCCTACCCTCACCCATCACTCCACCACCTCACATATGCCCCTCCATCACAACCCACTCATCCCAATACCAAGCCCTGCATGCAACACCAATGCATGGACCCCCATCACAGACCTGCATGGACACTGATCACCACAGCATGCACACTAGTGACAATAACTTAGCCAAACCAAGCACAACTCACACAAGCTAAAGCTGCCTTGCTAATAGCAACCATAGAGGGAAACATATCCATGCACAAGATGTCACACGCAGATACAATAACACTGCATTTACAACCCCACAGTACCCCCACTCAACGTCACCGGAGCGGAGGTGCCAGTCACATCCAGACCCCTGACAGAAGAGGCCCACAGTGATGACAGCAGCTCTGCACACCTCGATCACGATGACCAATCTGGCCCATCAGGGACCTCTGGACAGTCGGTGACCCAGCCACAGTCCCAAACCACCACAGAGCCTCCCCCCTCAGGAAACACCACCACAGCACCCACCCAGCAGGCCCATCCCTCTGCCCCAGGACACGTCAATCAGCAGTGTGTCCACCACTACAGGGACCCCAGGCAACTGCACAAACACAGGACGATCAGGGACCTGGGGTCAGTGGCAGTGGGCACACGGTTCAGGGGACAGAGGCACAGGACAACAGGGAAGCTGGGAGGACTGCTGTGCGACAGGGGGAGGACAGGCCCAGAGAACCGACTCTCCACAAGGCACTTGCAGGGATCCTGGGAGCATACCACCATTCCCAGGAGACCATGGGCCAGATACTGTACAAGTTGCAGGAGACCCAGTGGCTGCAGGTGGGACAGTACCTGGGGATCAGGGAGGACCTGAAAGAAATCCACACCACCCTGGTTACCATTGCAGGGGTGCTGGCAGACATGGCCAACACCATGAGGGAGGCAGTGGCACACCAACGGGCCCCTGACACTAGCCACACCGATAAACAGCCCTCCACCTCTGCTGACGCTAGTGGACAGGAGACTCCACCACAGGAACAACAGGCCACCAGCACCCCACCCCCTGCAGAAGGAGAACCACCCCATCAAACGGTCCCTGCAATCCAGACAGAAGCCAGAGAACATTGCCAAGACTCCCGCCAGGAAATAAGACTCTCCTGATTGTCACCCTTGAGTCCCACTCTGTCACCCTGTCCACCTTGAACTGCCATTGCTCCCCTTCCTATGCCCCCTTGGACAATGCACCTGTGATACAAATAGACTGGACTCTACACTGGACTTTCCTCCATCAGAAACCCTGCCCATTGCAATACCCCCTACACTTATTAGCACCTAAATAAACACCCTTTGAACAAATTCAAGTATGGAGTCTGTGGATTATTGACAAATGTATTAGTTTCACAAACTGTAAACATTGCAATTCTAATCTATTGTAATAATAACATAGGTGTGACCTGTAGTGGGCAGCAGTAAACACACCAGGAGCCAGAGTAGGGCACAGAGATCTGAAAATAGAGATGCCAAAGAGTACAGTAAGTGGCCATAGAAATAGGAAATCAGGCTGCCATGTTCATTGTCAAACACAATACTGCAATGGAAGGTGTTGTTACAGTGTCTTACCTGGGTGTCACTGGAAGTACTGTTGAATGAGTGTACTTCTGTTGTCCACATCTTCCTCTGCCTCCTCTTCGTCACTGTCCACAGGCTCCACCGCTGCCACATGACCATCTCCAGGCTCATCCTCCTGCAGAAAAGGCACCTGGCGTCTCAAGTCCAGGTTGTGCAACATGCAACGATGATCTGGCACACCTTCTTGGGTGAGTAGTACAGGTATCTACTTGTCAGATGGAGGCACCGGAATCTGGCCTTCAGGAGGCCAAAGGTTCTCTCATTGATCCTTCTTGTTCGCCCATGTGCCTCATTGTAACGTTCCTCTGCCCTTGTCCTGGCATACCTCACTGGGATCAGTAGCAATGAGAGGTTGGGGTAACCAGAGTCACCTCTAAATATCGAGGGATACCTGTTAGCCACACACTCACCATAGGGCCAAACCCACACCCATATACCTACATCAACTGGGTGGGGATCATGGGCTCACCTATTAGCCACACCGGGTGCCTCTGGAGTTGAGACATCACATACGAAATGCTGCTGTTCCTCAAGATAAAGGCATCATGCCCAGAGCCAGGATACTTGGCATTGACATTGGATATGTACTGGTCCGCCAAACATACCATCTGCATATTCAGAGAATGAAAGCTTTTTCTATTCTTGAACACTTGTTCATTTCTCCGGGGGGGAGAGGGGCAATTGCAATATGTGTACCATCAATGGCACCAATGATGTTGGGGATATGTCCCAGGGCATTAAAGTCAGCCTTCACTGAGGCCAAATCCTCCACCTGGGGGAATACGATGTAGCTGCGCATGTGTTTCAGCAGGGCCGACAACACTCTGGTCAGCATGTTTGAGAACATTGGCTGAGACATCCCTTACGCCATGGCCACTGTCGCTTGGAAGGAACCACTTGCCAGGAAATGGAGCGCTAACAGGACCTGCACAATGGGTGGGGGGGGTACCTGTGGGCTGGCAGATAGCTGAAATCAGGTCTGGCTCCAATTGGGCACACACTTCTTGGATTGTGGCCCTATCAAGTCTGTAGGTCAGGATAATGTGCATGTCCTCCATTGTCGCCAGGACCACCAGGGGTCTGTACACAGGGGAATGTCTCCATCTCCTATTCATCCTCAGCTGTTGAACTCTAAGGTGAACAACAGTGAGCAGAGGGTCATATTCACACATATGATAAAATTAATATGCATTTCTTTCTTTATAGAAACAGTATGTGAACTCGAGAGTCAGTCGATCTGCCAATGTCTGCTGTGACACAGTTAGGTGACATGGCCTGTGCCCCCCTGAAATGGCGGCTGCCTGACCTGTGAGGAGAGACAAGTGGAAATGAGGTAATTTTGCTGACGTTGTGCGCCTTGTAGTCGGTGGTCGATGACCACCGCGCAACTTCGCATTGGTTATCATTGGGCCCTGTGGGTTACAGGAGCCAATGGCGATGTACGCCAGCGGTGACGGTACGCACCGCCGCAGAAGTGACTGCCATTTTCTATCTGTTCACTCACTTGCTACCTGACCTTCAACAGGAGAGGACCTACGCTGCAAGTGCTGCTGTGACCAGTGTCTGGAAGCGACAATGGCTCGAGTGTCTGGAGAAAGGGCCCCCGCCTTCACTTCGGAAAAGTTGGAGAAACTGGTGGATGGGGTCCTACCCCAGTACACTTTACTCTATGGTCGTCCAGAAAAACAGGTGAGAACACTGTGAGCATGATGCGTGGGCCATGAATGTAAGGATTGCTGTGTGTGTAAGCCTCGTGTAGGGGGGGGTCTGAGGGGTCCTAGGCAGAGTGCTGCATGTCTGGTGATCACTGTCTGTGCGTAAGGGGATGACTCATACCTTTTTCTCTGCATATTTTTCTGCAGGTCAGCGCCCATCAGAAAGAGGGTATTTGGCGTGCCATCGCCAAGGCGGTGCGGACCCCGTAGGTCTTTAACTGGCAGAGCACCCACTGCTGCAAACGGTGTGAGGACCTGCGCCGCTGGGCAAGGAAGTCAGTGGAGGCCCAGCTGGGGCTGGTCTCCCAACGAGGAAGGGGTGCCCGTCGTGCCCTGACCCCCCTGATGTTCCGCATCCTGGCGGTGACTACCTGGAGTTGGATGGGAGCTTGAAGGCATCACAGCAGCCACTAGAGGGTGAGTACAGATTCAGAATCATGACTTTGCACACGTTAAAGTATTCCCTGGGTGGGCGATGTGGGCTGTGGGAGTCCCTAGGCCGGGGCAAACATGGCAGGGTAGGTTCAATGAAGGGTAAGCTCAGATGTACTCCGACCCCAATAGTGTTGGTGGGCATCTATTACTGGGAAGGGTCCTATGGGTTTCAGGTGTGCAGCTAATGGCGTTCAGCGATGTATCCCATGGGCTGGTGACTAGCATTGTAACTGGTAGTACATGGCCTAGAGCATAGGGCTGATCCCTGTGTGTTGTGTACACCAACGGTAGTGTTGTTGCTGACATTGACCAAGTGTATCCTCTGTCTCTCCCCCCATTCTTGTTTTGTCACCCTGTCCTTGTGTGCATTAGCATTATCTGGCAGAGGAGCAGAGGCACCGGCGACGGAGGGAGATGCATCCCACATGGGCCTGGAGACCGAATCCACCGACGGTGAGGGCACTAGTGGGACGGAGGGTGAGGGGAGCACCATGACGGAGACAGGAGAGGACACTACTGACATCGACTCCTCCTCCGATGGATGCTCCCTGGCGGTGGCGGACACCTCTGTGCCCACCCGAACAACAGGTACAGCCACCATCCCCGTACCAGCACTGCCCTCCCAGCAGCCCCTCAGTGTGTTTCCCGTGCCCGCTCACCCAGGAAGGTGGGCATCTCCTTTGCCCCAGGCACTTCAGACCCTGCCCCAGTCAGCCCTTCTGCCCTCAGTGAGGAGGCTATTGACCTCCTGAGAACCCTCACGGTTGGGCAGTCAACCATACTGAATGCCATCCAGGGTGTAGCAGGGCATTTGCAACAAACAAATGCATACCTGGAGGACATTCACTCTGGCGTGGTGGCCCAACAGACAGCATTCCAGGCTCTGGCCTCCGCACTGATGGCAGCCATTGTGTCTGTCTCCAGCCTCCCCCCTCCAACTTCCTCTACCCAGTCCCAATCCCCTCAACCCCAGCCTATTCCAAGCACACCTTCAGACCAGCAATCACCCAAATCAACACACCGAAGTAGCTCAGGCAAACACAAGCACCACACTTCAACTCACAGGCACTCACACAAGCACCATCCCCATGCAGACACACCAACATCCACTGCCTCCACTTTGTCCCCCTCCTCCTCCTCGTCCACCCCCCTCCTAGTAGCATCTCCACTCACACCTGCATGTACTACATCCTCAACCACTTCCTCTATCACAAGCACGCCTATCACTACACTCCCCTCACTGGCAGTCACCACCCTGACATCCATGCACACCAGAACCCTCCAGAAGCAGTGGAAGAAGACATCCACTCAGGCCCTATTTGCCAGGATGAAGCACACTGGGTATAAGGCCCCCTCCAGAACCAGTTGAAGAAGCTATCCACTCAGCCCCTTCGTGCCAGGATGAAGCACACTGGGCACAAGGCCCCCTCCAGAACCAGTGGAAGAAGCCATCCACTCACTGTATCCTTGCCAGGATGAAGCACACTGGGCACAAGTCCCCCTCCAGAACCAGTGGAAGAAGCCATCTACTCAGCCCCTCCTTGCAAGGATGAAGCACACTGGGCACAAGCCCCCCCTCCAGAACCAGTGGAAGAAGCCATCCACTCACCACCTCCTTGCCAGGATGATGCACACTGGGCACAAGGCCCCCTCCAGAACCAGTAGAGAAGCCATCTACTTGCACTCCCCAGGACCAAGCAGTGGGCAAACCACCCACTTGAGAGACTGTAGCTTTGCACTCCCTAGAGACAAGAAGTGGGCAAACCACTCACTTGAGAGGCTGTGGCTCTGCACTCACTAGGACCAAGCACTGGGCAAACAACCCACTTGAGAGACTGTGGCTTTGCACTCCCCAGGAGCAAACATTGTCAAACCACCCACTTGAGAGACTGTGGCTTTGCACTCCCCAGGACCAAGCAGTGGGCATGGAGCCCCTCCAGGAGCAGTGGCGCTGTACCATCTTCTGGCTGAGGTGCCCCCTATTCCCCATCCCCCTGAGGTGCCTGGGTGTTTTCAACCTGATGCCCCTGCAGTGTTCCCTCTGTATTGAGGCAGGAGTCAAGTGTGGCCTTGGCCTATGTGTTTTGGCCCAGTGGGCCACGGACAATTTTTAAGTGGGCATTGTCCAGCCTTTTGTATATACTGTATAGATTGTACATACTGTTTTTTCTTTATGAACGTATTTCTAAGGATTACTAATATTACACTCATTTTACTCCATTCTTTTTGTCCTTGCATTATTTCAGAGGGTTACGGGGTGTATATGTAATGTTGTTGCATGAGTTTGTGTGTATAGTGTTGGGGGTGTGGGTGGAGGAGGGGGTATTGCGTGTGTGTGTCACTCTCTTTTTCCTCCCCTGTGTGCTAGGTGCAGTACTCACCGTGGTCGTCGTCGACGGTGTTCATGTTCCTGGTGTATGAGAAGATACACCAGCATGGGGAACACCTGCAGCTGGGGCTCCATGGCATCCTGGTTCTTCCTTGAGTGTCGGGAGGTGAGTCGTTTCCTTTCTGTGTTCTGTTTCCGCTGAGCTTTTGATGGCGTTGGTACCGCCCCGGAAAAGCTGGCGGATGGGGGGGTTGTAATGCAGTGGAAGGTACATTGTCTTCCACCTGGCTGTTGGCAGTTACAGCCACGGTGTTTGTTGCTACCGCCGTGGCAGTCGGAGTGTTAAAGTGGCTGTATGTGTTGGCGGCTTCCGCCGTGCTCATGATTCAATTTTTTTACCGCCGGCCTGTTGGCGGTGTTACTGCTGCTTTATCAACGACACCCAGGGTTGTAATGAGGGCCTAAGTGTGTTATTTAGCAGCAGTGTGTTATTTAGCAGCAAAAACTGCACAATTTATAAACTATTATTTCTAGAATATATAAAACAAATTAAAATTAAAATATTACCCTGATAAAACACATAGAAATATTGTATATTTAAATAATGTTGTTTCTTATATTTGAACTGAACTAAAACATTTTAAATTGTTCATACATTGAAAATATTTGAAATATTTTTAACAATTACATTAATACATCAAACTAAAATAATGATAATAAACATACCTACATATAAACATTTTCAAAAAAGCTTACAATAAGAAATACAAAATAGAAATAATGTAAAATATAAATGACAAACATAAAATGAATATACCATTTTACATTTTGAAACAAAATTCTTCTAATGAAACACAAGACAATGTTTTACTTCAATGTCAAAAACTAATAAACAAACCAACAATACATTTTCAAAAATAAAATAAATTAAAACATACTAACACCTCTAAAATGGAAAACTAAAACCATGAAAACTACTTGTAGAATGTTTAACCCCTTCGCTCCTCCCTATGAGCCTCGCCTCAGCGTCCCCACAGCAGGGATGGAAGGGGAATTGCCTCCCCTTCTACCCTGCCCCTGTCTGCCACTGTGGCGTCTTGTGACATCAGCGCGCAATCATGTGCTTACCTCATCAAAGGCCTGCCCATCCGTGCTGGAAGCTCTGCTGCCAGCGCCGATTGGAGGAGAAATGCTTTTGAATTTCTCCTCTGATCACGTGGAGGGGCTGAGAAAGACATCAAAGGAGAGGAAAGGCCTTTCGTTTCCTTTGATGTCATTTTCAGCATTTCTGCTCCCCGATCGCATACACTGGACACCAGAGAATTGTTTTTTGTAGGTTATTGTCATGAAGGGAGCGGCCCCTTGGACAAGAGCCGCCCCACAGGGGGCCAAATAATTTTTAGTACATTTCTGCCCCCTCTAGGGGTAGATTTGCCTAATATATTTTGACCAGTCTGCCCCTAGAGAGGGCAGAAACCCCTTAGAGACCAGGGATAATTTTTTTTATTTTATTTAAATTTTTATATATGTGGGAAACAACTCCTTAGGCAAGCGTCTCTCCCCGGGAGGCAAAATTACTTTAAGACCATTTCTGCCCCACTTGGGGGCAGATTGGCCTATTTTCATTAGGTCAATCTGCCCCCAAGGGGGGCAGAAACCACTAGACACCAGGGATTTTTTTTCTATATTATTGAATGAGGGGAGCGGCCCCTTGGGCAAGGGCCGCTCTCCAGGGGGGGCAAAATATTTTTAGGCCTTTTATGCCCCCCCAGGGGCGGATCAGCCTATTATACTTAGTCAGATCCGGCCCTTGGGGGGCAGAAACCCCTAGACACCAGGGATATATATTTTCTTGTTTACTTTTTTTTATATATATGGGGAGTGACTCCTTAGGCAAGAGTCGCTCCCCCTTGGGGCAAATTGTATTTAGGCTATTTCTGCCCCCCTTGGGGGCAAATTGGCCTATTTTTAGACACCGGGGATTTTTATTTTTGGTGTCAATTTCACTCAAGGGGAACGACCCCTTAGACAAGGGTTGTTCCCTTGTGGGGCAAATTTATTTTAGGCCTTTTCTGCCTCCCTTGGGGGCAGATCGGCCTATTTCTATTAGGCTGATCTGCCCCCATGGGTGGCTGAAACCACATCGGCGCCAGGGATTGGTGTGTGTGTATGTTTGTTGTTTTGTTTGGGGGGGCAGCCCCTTGGGCAAGGGTCTCTCCCCATGGGGGCACATTACTGTTAGCCATATCTGCCTCGGTTGGGGGCAGATCGGCCTATTTTTGGAAGGCCCATCTGCCCCGAAGGGGGACAGAAAGCCCACCCGAGACCAGGGAAGATTTTTTTTCCAAAATAAGAGGTTGGGGTTATGGCCATACCCCCACCCCAAATAAATGGGGCCAAAGTTGTTCACCAGTGGGCAGGTAGGGCAATTACCCCCGATCCACACCCCGGGGGGGCAGAAAGTCTGCTAGATGCCACAGAATTAAAAAAAAAAAAAAATAGTGGGGACGTGGCTACCAAGCAGTATGGGCCTGGTTATTCTCCCACCCCAGCTGAAGGAGGTAACAGTCTTTCAGCTCTCCCCCTGCACATAAAACATCTTATCCCACGGCAAGCAAGAGGACATTTGATTATTTTGGGGTTTGGTTTTACATTTGGGCCATGAGAGCTTGGCTAACTCTCAAAATCGTCCCACTTGGAATGGTGAGGGCTGCACTTTTTGTACTTTGGGACGCTGCCATGTAGAAAAATCCACAAGACCTAGACACATCTGAAAACTAAACATATGTGTGAGTCCAGGGTGGTTTGCTTCACATGCACCCCACATCATTTTCTTACCCACAATCCCTTGCAAACATCCAACTTTGCTGGAAATCCCACATTTTTCCCCCATTTTTGTGATGGAACCTTCTGGAATCTGCAGGAATCCAAAAAATTCCTACCACCCACCACTGTCTCCTCATCTATACCGATAAAAATTGTGCCCCACTTGCCAGCCTAAAACAGTTTTTTTCCAACTGCCCTTTTGGACCCACTTTGGTTCCCCCTCATTTTCGACACGTTTTTGGCTGTTCCCTGTCACAGGCACTTGGCATACCTACACAAGTGAGGTATCATTTTTACCAGGAGACTGAGGGGAACGTTGGGTGGTGGGTGTCCCGGTGCGGTGATCCCACAAAGAAATGTGGGAAAAATTTGATTTTTTTAGCTAAATTTAAGCTTTGCTGAGGATTCTGGATAAGAACACTCTGGGAGATCCACGCAAGTCACACCTCCCTGGACTCCCTTGGGTGTCTAGTTTTCAGAAATGTTTGGGTTTGTTAGGTTTCCCTATGTGGCTGCTGAGCCCTGGACCGAAAACGCAGGTGCCCCCGCCAAAATAGATAGTTTTGTATTTGATCATTTTGATGTGTCCACATAGGGCCAGATGTAGGAAAATGCCAATTTGCGACTTGCAAATTGCGAGTCCCTGCGACTCGCAATTTGCAACTCGCAAATTGGTATGCAGAACGGTGTCTCAGACCCCGTCTGCGAGTCGCTATGGGGTCGCAATGACCCACCTCATTAATATTAATGAGGTGGATCGCAAATTGTGGCCCCATAGCGAGTCTAGGCACTCGCAAACATGGAGGCCTGCTGTCGTCAGCAGACCTCCATGTTCGTGATTGCTTTATCAATAAAGCAGTTTTTTTTTTTAAGTGTAGCCCGTTTTCCTTAAAGGAAAACGAGCTGCACTTAAAAAAAAAAACGAAACCTTTAGTTTCGGTATTTTTTCAGGGCAGGTAGTGGTCCTTTGGACCACTACCTGCCCTGAAAAAATAGTTTTGGGTCCATTCGCAAAGGGGAAGGGGTCCCATGGGGACCCCTTCCAATTTGCGAGTGGGTTACCATCCACTTGAAGTGGATGGTAACTGCAATACCATGCGGTCGCAAATGGTATTGCATGCCACTCCGAATCGCAAATAGGAAGGGAACACCCCTTCCTATTTGCGATTCTGAAATGCATATTGCGAGTCGGTCCCGACTCGCAATATGCATTTCTGCATAGGGAAATGCGATTAGTGAGTTGCAGACGGCAATTTTTGCCGTTTGCGACTCGCTAATCGTTTCCTGCATCTGGCCCATAGCGTCTTGGGGCATTTCCTTTCGCGGGCACTAGGCCTACCCACACAAGTGAGGTAGCATTTTTATCGGGAGACTTGGGGGAACGCTGGTTGGCAGGAAATTTGTGACTCCTCTCAGATTCAAGAACTTTCTGTCACTGAAATGCGAGGAAAAAGTGTTTTTTTGGCCAAATTTTGAGGTTTGCAAAGGATTCTGGGTAATAGAACCTGGTGAGAGCCCCACAAGTCATCCCATCTTGGATTACCCTAGCTGTCTAGTTTTAGAAAAGGCACAGGTTTGGTAGGTTTCCCTAGGTGCCAGCTGAGCTAGAGGCCAAAATCCACAGCTTGGCACTCTGCAAAAGACAGCTCCGTTTTCTTTGGGAAAATGTGATGTGTTCACGTTGTGTTTTGGGACATTTCCCATTGCGTGCGCTAAGCCTACCGTAACAAGTGAGGTACCATTTATATCAGGAGACTTGGGAGAATGCTGGGTGGAAGGTAATATGTGGCTCCTTTCAGATTCCAGAACTTTCTGTCACTAAAATGTGAGGAAAAAAGTGTTTTTTGGGCAAATTTTGAGGTTTGCAAAGAATTCTGGGTAACAGAACCTGGTGAGAGCACCACAACTCACCCCATCTTAGATTCCCCTAGATGTCTAGTTTTAAAAAATGCACAGGTTTGATAGGTTTCCCTAGGTGCCGGCTGAGCAAGTGGCCAAAATCTACAGCTAGGCACTTTGCAAAAAACACGTCAGATTTCAATGTAAAAATGTGATGTGTCCATATTGCGTTTCCTGTCACGAGCATTAGGCTTACCTATGCAAGTGAGGGACCATTTTTATCGGGAGACTTTGGGAAGCACAGAACAGCAAAACAAGTGTTATTGCCCCTTGTCTTTCTCTACATGTTTTCCTTTCAAATGTAAGACAGTGTGTAAAAAAGATGTCTATTTGAGAAATGCCGTGTAATTCACATGCTAGTATGGGCACTCCGGAATTCAGAGATGTGCAAATAATCACTGCTTTTCAACACCTTATTTTGTGCCTATTTTGGAAATACAAAGGTTTTCTTGATAGCTATTTTTCACTCTTTATATTTCAGCAAATGAATTGCTGTATACCCGGAGTAGAATGAAAACCCATTGAAAGGTGCAGCTCATTTATTGGCTCTGGTGTCCTAGGGTTCTTGATAAACCTACAAGCCCTATATATCCCCGCAACCAGTAGAGTCCAGCAGACGTAACGGTATATTGCTTTAAAAAATCTGACTTTGTAGGAAAAAGTTACAGAGTAAAATGTGGAGAAAAATGGCTGTTCTTTTACCCCAATTTCAAAATATTTTTTATTTCAGCTGTTATTTTCTGTAGGAAACCCTTGTAGGATCTATACAAATTACCCCTTGCTGAATTTAGAATTTTGTCCACTTTTCAGAAATGTTTATCTATCTGGGAATCCAGCATTGGTTTCACACCCATTTCTGTCAATAACTGGAAGGAGGCTAAAAGCACAACTAATAGTAAACATGGGGTATGTTTTAGTAAAATCCAAAATTGTGTTGAAAAATTGGATTTTCTGATTCAAGTCTGCCTGTTCCTAAAAGTTGGGAAGATGTGATTTTAGCACCATAAACCCTTTGTTGAAGATATTTACATGGAAAAAACCACAAGCCTTCTTCTGCAGCCCTTTTTTCCCATTTTCTTTTTAAAAACGTAATTTTCGCTGAATTTTGGCTAATTTCTTGGTCTCCTTCAGGGGAACCCACAAAGTCTGGGTACCTCTAGAATCCCTAGGATGTTGGAAAAAAGTACGCAAGTTTGGTGTGGGTAGCTAATGTGGACAAAACGTTATGAGGGCCTAAGCGCGTACTTCCCCAAACTGAGGGAGAAAGGCCTGGCAGCGAAGGGGTTAAAATTTAAAAATGTGATTATTTACACTTTAAAAAATCTCCACACCCGTTTTGCCCACTCCTAAAAAAAGTAAATCTAATTATATAATTATTTTAAATGTACTATAAAAACATAACTAAACTTATAAAAAAGATTAAACAGTTCAACGTATAAAACATTAAAAAATAAATAACACATAACAAAAATATAAAAAAGTACATAACCTACAGCAATATTTTATAACCATGAACTGTTCATCAACAATATTAAAAACAACCCTAAAATAAAATATTCTGACCGGCAATATTATTGATGATGATATTTCCTACATTACCATATTCTTGTGACAATATTATGGTATTATGATGCTTAAAACTCAGTATTTTGTTCAACACCTGTTGGCATGTATCCTAAGTTAGACACATAAAATAGCCCATACTGTGTTTCATTGCCATGGCAACAAGACTTCCCATGCTTGATTATACCAATGATATTTTTATTCCAATCATTCAGCCACGTATCAACATTCGTTTTGTTGTTAAGAGCATTTCAATGGTGAAGGCGTTTTCTGTGAGGAAAAAATGCTCATTGTCGTGGAAGACCAAGTAGCCCCCTAAATTAGGCTCCTGCTGTCACTCCATGGAAGGATAGTCCTAATTAAAAAGATCCTCCTCCCCAAAACTATTATATCTTTTAAACAATATAGCATGCCAGTCTTTTGACTATTCATTTCTTTAACACGCTGAAATCCCTTATGATTAACATTGCCTGGGTTCACAAACAGCTCCGCATCACTTGGGAATTCCTCACTCTACCTTATGAACAAGGTGACATCATTGCACCCGATTTCGAGCTATGGGCCAGATGTAGGTAGGTTTCCTTTTGCGAGGTGCAATTGCGAGTCCGAGCGACTCGCAATTTGCACCTCGCAAAAGGAAATGCAGAAAGGTGTCTCAGACACCTTCTGCGACTCGCTATGGGGTCGCAAAGACCCACCTCATAAATATTTATGAGGTGGGTCGCAGTTTGCGACCCCGTAGCGAGTCTAGGCACTCACGGGGATGGTGGCCTGCTGGAGACAGCAGACCACCATGTCCGTGACTGCTTTTCAATTAAGCAGTTTTTTTTTTCTTTTTGCAGCCCGTTTTCCTTCAAGGAAAACGAGCTGCAAATAGAAAAAATACCGAAACCTTTTAGTTTCGTTTTTTTCCAGAGGAGGCAGTGGTCCATAGGACCACTGCCTCCTCTGAAAAAATATTTTTGTGAGCATTCACAAAGGGGAAGGGGTCCCATGGGGACCCCTTCCCGTTTGCGAATGAGTTACCATCCACTTCAAGTGGATGGTAACTGCGAGTTGATTTGCGACCGCTTTCGTGGTCACAAATCAAATCTACATTGCGGTGCGACTCGCATATAGAAAGGGAACACCCCTTCCTATTTGCAAGTCTGAAACACATTTTACGAGTTGGTACCGACTCGCAATATGTGTTTCTGCATCGCGTGAGGGCATTTGCGCCATGTTGGGTAGGTCTGCCACCCTCTATTGCTGCATTGTATTAGTCAATATTTAAGGCCTTATCTGTAATGATTAATGCTCATCTCCTGCCATTCTCTAAGCTGGCCCTGTTGGGGTGTACTCAAAACATTTTACCTGAGGAATGCAAATGTATATCTCTCACCCTATTATGAAAAGGAACAGGTGGCCTTCCACTGGGAGAGGGTCAGTCTGCCCACAGTGGCTGAATGGTTGCATGATATGGCATACTGTCAAGAGCAGTTAGACACATATTATCATCTGATTCCTCCCAAGAGGAGACCCAAAAATATTTGGAATCCCCCACATCAGTACCTTCTCCGTAATGACACACACTGTTCAGTCTGATAACTGTTTGCTGATGGACACTGCTACCACCTAAACAGTTGCCCCCACTGGGACAGTTAATGGTGGCAATTGCCTCAAAGATAAGCTCTGTCTCACAATAGACAGTACTCTGCTGCCCGAAACTGCCTTCTTCTGAGCATTGGACAGTTAATCAATTTGGAGTAGAATAATTGTATATTTTGTGCTTGCTAAGCCTGGGGTAGAATTATCTGAACCTGTTCCACCTGTTGTCACTCTAGACTCGACTAAATCATGTAGCCATGCCATTTCTGCCTTTAATATTGTGCTTTAGTGAAGCATTGTACTGGGGGTTGTTTTCGTTTGGTTTGGTTTGTAAACGTGATCTTATAATGCTGTTATTCTGAGACATTGTACCTTCTTTCTGTGGTTTATTACCTGACAATCTTAAAATGAAATAAAAAATATGCTTACTGTCAAGAATACGTCTTGGCATCAACTTTCTTTTTTGTGTTCTCTTTGATTAAGACATTATTCATTCTATATAAGCTTTAAAAAAGATCACACGTATAGAAGTAACAGCCTTGAACATTAGTCTGTACATTGTTACTGAATATACCAAATAAACATTGCTTTAAAAACAAATAAGCTGATGTTTTCTGAAGATATTGGTCCCTGATGCTTATCTCTGTTGCCAATATCACATCCTTGTTTATGTTCCTAAAACACCTTACATTCCACTCCCTCGTACTAACTGAAATAATGGAAATAATCTACTTTCTTTGGTCAAATGCATGATCAACATTTTGGGCCTGATTACGAGTCTGGAGGTCCGAAGAATGCCAGACTCGTGGTGGAGGTCGGACTATTGCTGCTTGTGGCAGTTTTGCCACCACAATACAAGATTGGCAGTCGGTGCCGCCAACAGACTGCCGTCCCCACCAGGATCTCTCAGCCCAGTGGGATGACGGCGGTCATTATCAGCCACGGCAACGCTTAAGTCAGCAGTGCTGTGCTGATTGCAGTCATGTTCTCCACCATCCTTTTCATGGCAGCTCAACCGCCATGATAAGACTGGCAGACTACAAGTGCAGGGGGCCACAGGGGAGCTGCTGCACTGCCCAAAACATTGTCGTGGGCAGTGCAGGGGCTCCCCTCTCCAGCACTGTCAGAATGTGCTCTCTCTGTTGTGCAGTCAGTGGTGTTCCGAGGGTGCTGGTCAGACTCCCTGTGTGATGGCATCGGGCTCGGCTCCATGTGGAGCAGAGTGCACTGCTACTGCACGTTTAGCAGTGGGCTGACCGGTGGAAACCTTGGTTTCCACCGGTCAGCCCAGTGGAAAATTCGTAATGGAGCAAGTGCGGAGACCGCCAGCTCCGTGGCAGTCTCCTCACCATCAGTTTGGTGGTCAGGTTTTCCGATCACCAAACCCGTAATCAGGCCCTTTGTCTTGCCTTCTCCTTTCCTCTTGACATTTTCATCTCTTGAATATACTTATATATATGTGATCTTCAATATTGTAAAACAATCCTATTTCACCATCCACAGTCCTTGTTACTGCCCTAAAAAGTCCTTAACATTGATACACATATTTTCAAAATACCACTGGACCCAAGAGCTTTTACAATTGCTATCAAGGACGTTGTCTGAGAGCTCAAAACAACGTTTTTCCTAAATGTTTCACTCTTGTATTCAAAGCAACATCTCCCACTATCAACCAATATAGTTGCTAGGTTTAGCGACTTTCTACTCACCACTGCAACAATATTAATCTGAAAATAGTTATTAAATAAGTCTGTTATATGCAGCTCCAGTGATATTCTGGTAGGTTCACTAATTAAACTATGACAAGCATCAACTGGACACCTATTAGCCTGTGAAGCACCAGATAGACAAATTTCTTGCTTGGGTCAGACATTTTTAAAGTCAAAAATAGTTTATGTGATTGAAGGGGCGTTACGATGTTGATAGAAATACTAAAAAACACCAAAGTTCACCAAACTCACTCGGCAATGCAACCATATCTCACCCAACGCATTACAAAGACTTTATTTACAATGCCACAGATGACATATGCGACAACATCAGCAATGTCAAAAAATTGCCAGGAGACCCTGAGCACACAGCATAGGTTATTATCAAAGTAAGCTAAATGTAATGGGCGTAGCTTACTACCAAATGTGTGATGTGGAGGAAATAGTATGTGCATTGTCTTTGAGTGTCTAATTTGCTCCAAGGGCACCCCTGGTATAGCAGAAGGCTGTTACCTGATAGCTTTTGGAGGCAAGGGTCTTGCAGGTTGTTGATGCAGGCTGACCTTGCACCCAGACATCCCTGAACATGACGGAGGGCCATTTCAATGCCAGGGCAAAAGTGCTGCACCAAGCCAAAAGCAAGGACCTGCAACCAGAACATATTTTTCAGCTAAAGATAAGGTGAACGGTGTTGGACATAGCCCCTACTGTGTTAGACCTGACAGCCTTAGTGTGGCCACCCCTAACTTTTTGCCTGCCTCCCTCCACTTTTTGGACACTGTTTTTGCTGGTTTTAGGAGTGCTAAAGTGCATATGCTCTCTCCCTTAAAACATGGTGACGTTGATTCATACCCAATTGGCTTATTTAACCTACTTGTAAGTCCCCAGTAAAGTGCACTACATGTTCCCAGCTCCTGTAGATTAAAGGCGACTAGAGGGCCTGCAGCACTGATTGTGCCACCCACATAAGTAGCCCCTTAACCAGGCCTCAGGCCTGCCATTGCAAGGCCTGTGTGTACAGTTTCACGAACGCTCCGACTTGGCATTTAAAAGTACTTGTCAAGCCTTAAACTCCCCTTTTTCTACAAATTTCACCCATAAGGTAGGCCCTAAGTAACCCATAGGGCAGGGTGCTATGTAGGTAAAAGGCAGGAAATATACCTTTGTAGTTTATATGTCCTGGTAGTGTAGAACTTCTAAATTTGTTTTACACTGCTGTGAGGTCTGCTCCTTTCATAGGCTAACATTAGGGCTACCCTCGTATACTGTTTGAGTGTTAGATTCTGATCTGAAAGGAGTAACAAGGTCACATTTAGTATGGTCAGAATGGTAATGCAAAATCCTGCTGACTGGTGAAGTTGGATTTAACATTACTATTTTAGTAAAGCACTTTAGGAAACTGAGCATTTCTCTGCACTTAAACCCTTCTGTGCCTTACAGTCCATGTCTGGCTAGGTTACTTGACAGCTCCCTTGTGCATTCCACTCAGACAATCCCAAACACAGGATGCTCAGTCACACCTGCACACATCTGCATACTGAATGGGTCTTCCTGGCCGGGGAGGGTGGAGGGCCTGACACTTATATTTGAAAGGACAGTGGCCTGCCCTCACACAATGGACTGCCAAACCCCCTACTGGGACCCTGGCAGGCATGATAGAACTGAAAGGGAACCTGGTGCACTTCTAAGACACTCTGAAGTCCCCCACTTCAAAGGCACATTTGGATATTTAAACAGGGCCTATGACCCTACCAACTCAGACACTTCTGGACAAGATACCACTGTTGAGGAAACTGTGGACATGACCCTGCAACCTGCCAAGAGGAACTGCCTGACTGCCCAAAGGACTCACCTGAGTCCTTTTCTGCAAAGGATTGCTGCCCTGCTGTTGCCCTGCTGCCTTGCTGCCCTCTGGCTCTGCTGAGAAGTACTCTCCAAGGGCTTGGATAGAGCTTGCCTCCTGTTCCTTGAAGTCTCAGGACCAAACAGCCTTCCTCCTGCAAAGAACTCCTTGTGCTGTGGAAATTCGCCGCATAGCCTGCCAGAAACGACACACACCCTGCATCACGCTGAGAAAATCACTGCACACGGAACCGGAATAAAGCAGCCTGGCTCCCTGAGAGGAGATCGATGCAGCACCAGTGTTGTGGCCGGAACTTCAACCCACGGCCCACTGGATCGATGCATAATCAAACTGGAATGACTCAGCCCACCTTCCTGCGAGAAGAATTGATGCAGTACCTGCCGTGTGACAGAAATTTCCCTGCATCGCACACTGGATCGACGCAGTTCCTGTGACTCCATCCTGCCCAGGATTTCTCTGCATCGTCCCCTGGGCATCCGAAAACCTTGCAACCCTAAGAGGATCCAAGTCAGCGCACCATAAATCGATGCAAAGCCTTTCCTGCGTGGAAAATTATCGACACATCATCTGTGTGTGCACAGAGAAACCAACGCACACCTCCTCATTTTCCATGCATCTCCTCCTCTGCAGTCCCTTGCAGAGAATTTGGATGCAAACCAGGTACTTTGTGCTTGCAAGAGACACTTGTTGCTTTTTAAAGACTAAAGACTCTTTTTATCATTTTCTAAAGTGAGATTTCAACGTGTAATTATCAAATCTTGATCATTTTGACCTGCATTTAAACAGATAAATATTCCATATTTTTCTAAACACTGTGTGGTATATTTTTGTGGTGCTATACTGTGTTGTTGCATGATTTATTGCACAAATACTTGGCACATTGCCTTCTAAGTTAAGCCTGACTGCTCAGTGCCAAGCTACCAGAGGGTGGGCACAGGATAATTTGGATCCTGTGTGACTTACCCTGACTAGAGTGAGGGTCCTTGCTTGGACAGCGGGTAACCTGACTGCCAACCAAAGACCCCACTTCTAACATACTGCCACAGTTCACTGGTCACCCCCAATGAGGGCCACAGGCTGCTTCAGCTTTTTAAACAAAATTGAGTGACTTTGCAAGAGATTTTCCCGCTCATATAGCCTTATGCATATTGCCAAATGTTGAACCCTGAAGATTCTGGTAAGTAGAGGCATTGAAATACTTCAATGAGGAGCTATGTTCTTATATTATATTAGCTCAGTGTTCAGGCTGTTCCTAAAAGGATTGATCTGAACTGTGCGATGAGGGTTCAAAATAGACAAATCAATGTTGTCAACAATAACGATGATGAAACTCATATGCATGTGTCATCACATTTCTGTGAGTTCAAATCAATACTAAAGGACTTTTGGCATAAATATGTTACTCTACTATTACGTTCAAAGGCATGGATGAAGAAAATATTACTGACTTATTTTCTTTAAGGACGCAATAGAAGAACAAGGAGTTTCCTGAAAGAAGGTAATAGACAAATATAATCTATTTATGTGTGACAACACCTGCCGCCTTTTAATTGGGATATTCAAATCTCAGACAATCAAGAAAAATGTATGTACGAGAAAAGGACAAATGTATGAGAGTTTAAAAATGAGGCCCAAATTTAAGAAGGACCTAGCCCCACCTAATGCTACATTAGCGTTAATGGATTGACACTAACATGGGGTTTGGTTGGCAAAAAATCTGCAGCAAATTTACAAAGTGGTATAATGCACGCATTGTGCCACTTTGTAGACCCTTCTGCCACATTATGCCTGCGCCAGGCATAATATATGCAAGGGGGCGATCCTCCGTTAGGAGGCCCAGAATGGTGCATTGGAATCTATGAGATTCCACTGTGCCGTTTTTCTCATCAATTTTAACCCCTGCTTCGTGCAGGTGTTAAATTGAGTCACACCATTGTTTATAATGTGCCTCTACGTACTTTGCAGGAATAGCACCAACATTTTTGGCACTAATCCTGCAAAGTACCACAATAGCATCAGAAATGATGACACTATTGATCCTAACATGTGCCATGGTGCACCGTATCATTAATAAGGTGCGCACATGGTGGCGTTAGGGGGGCTGTAATTAGTCGCAAGAAAAGTGCTGCTTCATTTAAGGAAGTGCCACTTTTCTTAAATCTGGGCCTAAATATCTTCCTTTCAGTACACAAGGAAGTGAGGGAAAATGAAGGAAAACAGAAACCTTTGGAAATTGATCAATAAAAAACTGAAAAGAACTAGAGGGTATAAAACAGAAAAATCGATGCTCGGCTAGACAAGCTAATTTTACTATTGAGAAGATAGATCATATTACATGCAATTATGGATTATCCTGATTGTCTCACTTTGTAGTGGCTCTAGCTTATTAAGCAGCTGATGAGTAACATTTGCATAGATATCGATTAATTATGCAAGCAGGTGATAAATTCTTTAAAATCTACTTGAAACTGTGCTGTAATATCAGACAGTCTTATTTTTCCAACAAATGGCGAAGTAGAAATATGATGAAAGTTGGATGTATTCTCCACCCCTTACAGAATGGTGAAGCATGTGGGGTAAAATGTTGCTCAGGTTGTGACAAGCATCATTACGCCATTCCTTGTCTGAGCCTATTAATTCTGCCCAATTAATAAAATTGGCATAGCTGTTATTGTGCTATTTTACGGTTTGGAGAGAGTGTCTAACTAGGATGTCCTTTCTCTGTTGTTATTCAAAGCAACTGGATTTCATTATTGCATAAGATTTGGAATCTTCAGTGACTAGATTTGTTAATTTGTGAGGCACTTCAGTAGGACTTCTCAAAGAAAATGGTGCGTTCATGTTTGAACTTCATTTAATCCTCCTCTGTGCACCTACATAGTGGTGCTTGCCTCCCTATATAGACAGACTGAACCAAGCACTCCACTGATGCTGAAGGTAGGAAAAACACCAAGCGACCTGTTCTGGAAATATGCCAGATCAGTCTAAGTTTGACTCAGGCAGGAGTTAATGATCCAGAAACAAATCAGGCAGAAGCATTTTCTAAGATTGAACACCTCAGCTAGAAGAATTTTCATATATGTTTTCTGAGTCTTGGATCTATCTAAGTGCAAGTTCTGCCGACCATAAATATAATATTTCTAATTCTACTAAAGGTAATCTCATGAAACACAAAGCTGCACCAGTCTTAAATGTACACCTTGCTTGGTCAAACTGTGCCAACTTTGACCAGGTTGATATCAATACGCCACATGCAATTACTAATATACATGTCCCACAAAGGAACATCTCCTTTAGGGAGGTGCTCACAATGGAGGTAAAAATCACAACCACTTACCATCCTTGAAATTCACTGTTCCAGTTTCATATTGTTATTTCTCAGTGCCCATAGTACGCCATCTACCACTTCACCTAACAGTGTACATGCTTATGCAACCAGCTGTCCTATTTCCAAAATAATGTGACTTTAATTTACATTAAAATTTCAAATTGGTTTATAGAAAAGTAGTTTTTGCAATCAAACTAAAGTGCACTGTTGATAAATTATTACATTAACAAAATCAATGACTAACATTTAGAAATTGACTCAAAACAACTCTATTTCAGAGTTTCATACTTCAACAACATTGCGATAGAACAACAGGCATGGATCAGCAAATCAAAAGACGCATGAAGCGTTCACTAACTTGGCTGCAAAGTGGACTTTAAATTTGTAGCAGAAGGACCTTGTTGAACGTTAATATCAGTGGCGGCTCCTTCCAATGGCAAAGGAGCATCACCCCCCCAGGCTAAGAGACAGCAGCTGAAAAATAAAACAATATTATACTATTGTTTCATTTTTTGGCTGCTGGCTCAGCCAGCATGTGCAGGGAGGGGCGGGTCTGGGTCATGGGAGTGGAGCAAGTGAGAGGGAGTTGAGTCACTGACTGCACTGAGTGAGCATGTTAACTTGGCTCGGCCAAACTGACATGTGAACTCAGGTTTCTCCAACCCGGCTCTGTTGCATAGTTGGATAAACTGCACAGACTCCCATGCAGTATCGGAGTTACAGAACAAGCAGTTTAGACCAATCCTGGTGCTACTCTAATGCTAGGTATAGCATGAGAGCAGTACCAAGATTACATGGACTGCCTGTGCTGGTGTCCCAGGGACTGCTTGGACATCATTAGATGAGGAGTCAGGCGGCGGGCAGCGGCAGGAACAGGTAAGTTTCTTTTATTATTATTGTTTTTTTCCCACGTCACTTCCCGTCTGCCCCTCCTGTCCCTCCCTTTGAGATTTGTGGTGGCTACTGCTGGTTAATATGTGGCTAAATTGACGCCAAACAAACATTATCATTTTGCAGCAGCTAAATAAATCATTTTAGAAATTATGACTCATTCTTCATCACTGGCCACCTAGTACGTTGCATATGGGTAATATAATATCATATTTAAAAGATTGGAATAAAGGAAAACTTGTTTCAGTTTAAGTTTGAATTTATTAGAAGTTACAGAGGGGTCATAAAAGACTAGTATAAATTCCCAGACTGCCAACATTGACAGAGATGGAAGCGAACTCGAATTAGGCCCACTCTAAAACACAGTCTCAACTGAAGTCTGGATCTCTGCAGGAATTTTCCAGTACGATGCTCGCACTTCTATATTATTCATGCAGTTCATTCTAAATTGCAGTATCAGCTGCTCTCATTCAGCCATCACTGTACGGCTACTATGTAGAGTTTTGTCTATCTTTTTGTTTAGTTGTAAACAAGCTTTATTGAAACAACAGTAAGATTACGTTGAATAATATATAAAACAGTAAATTCAAGGACTCATGTTTCCTGAGCAAAATTTTGAAAATATACATACACAGTTTAAAAAATATATATATTATAACGTGAATATGGTATCTTTAAATAATAAGTCATTCAATAAAGCTAGTGAGAGGGTAGCTTCAACAAAGGGGGAGAATATTCAGAATTTGTAACTGCATATATCACACATATTTAAAAATTCAACACAGAATAGTAAATAACATAATTCTAAAAAATCTTCGCAAAGTACAAATGAAATCAGAACTGAATGAACTAGTGGCATTAAGTTGTAGTTGTCTCCATTTCATTTTACCGACAATCATACAGAACTTTCTTAGGTTTGGACGGGTCATCATAGGTGTAATTTTATCCATTTCTTTTCTACAGTCATACAGAAATTTCTTAAGTTTGGATGGGTCATCATAAGTGGCAATTTATCCTTGTAAGTGACCTCAAGCAGACACGGATGGATCAGGCCAGATTTAGCATTTATACCTCTTAACTGTGGTCTTTAATCCAGAACTTTTTTGATTCAGTTGTAATCTTAGTCACATTTTGAGAAAAATAATGTTTATGACCTGACCACATAATCTGTTTCTTCATTTTAACTGCACTAAGACTTTCAATACGGTGAGTATGCTCAAGATCTAGGACAATAACACATCTAGGTTTGGATGCTGACTTTTGTCCAAGTCTACAGACTCTTTGAATGTTCAGAGATGTGGTATTGGGAGGAGATACAACTTTGAAAAGAAAGTCTTTAAAAAGTGTATGGGATCACAATATAATGTCTCGTGGGTCATATTCTCAAGATCTCCAGTATGTGTTGTGAACTCATCAACTTCCAATTCTTTTTTTTTTAAATGTTAATGAAAGAATCCTGAATATCACTTAGGACCTTATTATGAGTCTGGCGGTCTGAACACTTGACTGCCAGGCTCCCAGTGAGGAGACCACCACAATGCTGCAGGCTCCTTACCAGACCCATTACGAGGAGTCAGCCCAGTGGAAAATGTGTGGCGCCATTGGACTCGGCTCCACATGGAGCCAAGTCCAATGCTGTTGCACACGGGGGACATCCAGCACCCTTGGAATATGCACTGTCTGAGAAACATACAGTGCACATTCCTATGATGCTGGGCAGGGGCTCCCATGTAGCACCTATTACTTGTTCTCCACCAGCCTTTTCATGGCAGGGTCCCTGCGCCGCCATCACTCCTTTGGGATTTGTGATCCTGGTGGGGACAGTTGTCTTAGAGTAGGTCGCACAGCTGCGGTGGTCTGACCACCACTGCAAGGCTGGTGGTCATGAGGCCCTTAGTCTTTGTTCCAAGTCCGATACTCCTTTGTCCATAAAAGACAATTTCTCCTCAAACTTATGCAAAGTTTGTTAGTATCTTACATACTACATTTTAGAGTTCTAATTTCTTCCAAAAGTAACTCTGTAGATATATAGGGCAGGGAATCTTCACACGAAGATATATATTTTTTTAGATCATTTTTTGGGGGGAGTTGTGGGCAGCCTTTTTGATAATTGGACTTTACCAATTACCTCAAAAAGTAATTAAACTTTTTGAAACAATGGTTCTGACATTATTTTTTATCATGTTCAAATGAAAGTTGTGAACAATTGTGAGTTTTTAGGATTCCACTGGTTGGGTTATTGGAAAATTTCCAACATTGTACTCCCACCATAAACTTGAAAACAAGTTAAATTGTTTTGTAGAGACACTCATCACTTTTCTTATAGAGTAGTTTCACAATCAATACAGTTGAAAAATCATATGTGTTTCAATAACCTGGGAATAAAAAAACACTACCCAAGGAAACATTGAGGAAACACTGCATTTGTTTTTTTAGTGCACATTAGTTACATTGATGGTCAAATATCTATTAAAGGAGATGATAATGAAAAATAATAATATTTAAAAAAAATTGAATATATAGGAGTCGTGATAAAAATCAAGTGCTTCAAAAAAAGTGCTCCGATAGTTCGTAGAATATAAAATTTCACCATCACTTTGAATGAAGCACATCACTTTCGAATGAAATGGGTGTTCTTTGTGACAACATTGTTTCTGTTGCATGTAATTAAAATGCCACCAAAATATATTTCCAATAAGTAAAGATTCAGACAGGTTAGGTAATATATATAGCAAATATCCATCCTTTTGAAAGGATTTAGAGACTGTGTCTGTCAGAAAGAACACTCCCAAATGCTGAGGGAAGTGTACATTCAGACAATTGGTACTCTACTGATATCCAAAATGGCACGTGCCACCTTCAAAGCTAGCACATCTTCAAGAAACGTGAGACAGTCCCAGCAGCTCAGCACATAACTGTGAAAGAAGCACTCAACACAACGACCTGGGAATCTAGCGGCAAGCACCCTTTGGTTTGTGTCTCTCTCAGACATCAAGTGGGTAGTAAACAGGACCACTGTTAAAGAGCAAAATCTGTAGGAGTCGATCTTGCACAGTATTCAGGCTATGGCCTTCGTGTCTATCTTTTGCCAAGAATATTTTACATGCCCAAACCTGCCAATAGAATCCCTCTCAAGAAGACTTTTCCCTTAGATTTATCTCAGAAATGTGACTTTAAGTTAATAACAAGTTTCTGAATTGACCTTGAGGTGGATCTCAGGATCGATGTTTTAGATTAAATGACTCATAAGCCAAGTAGTATTGATTGTCCCTTTTTAAATAGAGAGCCAAGAATAGTCTGCATCTCAAAATCAGGATATTCTGGTATATGTATCATCTACTTATGTATTGAGCAAGCATGGAAAATCCCATAAGATTCCTCTGCATACGGCACACTTACACTTTCTAGGGGCAACTAATTATTTGCACTTGATGACTGCATGCAAGAATACTTCCTGTAGGTATGAATTCTGGAGGGCACTGGAGAGAATTTGCCTTTTCTGAGTGAACACCCCATATTTTTCACCTTTTGATGGACCATTTTTTAACATGGCTTTAGAATTCAGTGCACTTTACCCCTATTGTCCAGGAGGAAAAGTGCCTATGCTCCTCCTTTTACCATTGTGACATTAGTACACTCCCAATTTGCATACGTACCCCAGAATAAGTTATAAAGCTTACCATGGACTGGAAGCCAGATACCACCATTGGACTGCAGCACCTATTGTGCCATCTACTAGAGTAACAGTGCAAACATGGCTTCATACTTACCAGTAGAGCCTGATTGTAGCAGTATAAAAACTGCTATTCAACCTGTCAAAATAAACCCCTTTAAAAGTTAAAAACTTCCCTTTTAAATTGTAAATATTAAAACGGCACTCCAATGTGGGCCTTGTTACCCACAAAGCAGGGTGCATGATATTTAAAAGTGTAGCATGAAGAGATTTTCTTTGAGGATCTCCTTACTATGACTAGCAACCAAATAAAAATTAGCTGTCCCATCTAGAAAACCAGAGTACAGCTTGAAAATCCTAATACTGTACCTTGGGAATGGGACAAGCTAGAAAAAAGATTAAACAACTAAGTTTAATAGTTTTTAAAAATCCAATTGAATGGTAAAGTCAGATTTGTAATACATATTAGAAAAGTAACTTTTAGAAAGTTATCCTTTTCCAGCTTGAAGTACCTAGAGTCTAATTTGCATTGGCTTTCAAGCTTCACCCAATCAGGGATTATCATTTGCGTAGATGGGGAAAAGGTATGAATTACTTCCGGAGAGCAAATAGGCTAACCTGAATAGGCAGTAATGACTGAGCCAAACTGTGGGAAGTGCTGGGTAGATTGGGAATCCCAGAGGATCTATTACTCCTGTTAAAACGACTACATGAGAACACTTATGCCCAAGTGAGGTGGGGTGAACTAGGCGAACTGACAGAACGGATCCCAATCAGAAGAGGAGTTCGCCAAGGTTGCATGTTAGCCCCCCTACTGTTTACCATATTTATCAACGAAGTAGTAAAGGCTGTGTCCATAGGCCAGAATGATGCCCCTTCCCTGAATACACAAAAAATCCCTATCTTGCTCTTTGCCGATGATTCACTCCTCATTTCTAAGACACCAATGGGGTTGCAAACCCTTGTTGACCGGTTTAACCAATTCTGTAGCGATCATGGGTTGGAGGTTAATATTAACAAAACCAAATTGATGGTGTTATCCAAGGGACCTAGGAAAAGATGTTTCATTCATATTGAGGGAGTACCGTTGAAGGAAGTAAGCTCTATAGATTACTTGGGAGTTAGGTTAACCAGTAAACTACTATGGGAAGAGCAGATTACAAAAAGTGCAGGGCTCCTTCAACATAGAGCCTCATCTATATTGCGTTTCTATCAAAGCTCCTTTACAAAGGTTGTTTCCCCAGCAATAAAAATGTACACAACTAAGGCTCAAAGTGCAGCCCTGTACGGAGCGGAGGTATGGGGTTATGCTAACTGCAATAAGATCAGTGTGGGGGAAAACAACTTTGCAAGGGCTCTAATTTCATGTCCACGCACCACACCCTTGCTTCCATTATTTCTAGATCTGGGGTTAAGCCGAGTAGCAGATCTAGCTACTCTAAGACCTCTCCTTTATTGGATCCGGTTATGGATAACCCCCGAACTAGATATATAAGACCGCATTACTCGATTTATTGAAATGCCCAAATGCTAATACTCTTCCCTGGATTCGCCATGTGGCCCATTGGCTCCGGCTTTTGGGTCTGGGTGACTATTGGGAAAATCCCCATAAACTAGAGAGACGGCACAAAAATGTTTTAAAGTTAACCTATTGGTCTTACGTTAAGGACAACTACATAACCCATAAATCCCATGGTCGCTTAACTAATTCCTTTACTGATATTAAATGGTCCCCAAAGTTTGAACTCTATTTGGATGTTATACCGGATTTGCAAGGCAAGAGCTTATATGCAAGATTTCGTTTTGGCTCTCTGCCCCTGATGTCATTGATTCATAGGTGGGGGTCGATTAATCTTCCCGATATATGCCCTGCCTGTGGCAGTATTTTTGAAACCATTGAGCATTTCATGTTCTTCTGCCCAGCCTATGCGATTCCGCGAACAAAATGGATCCGCAAGATTTGCAGGGACATGGGATTTAAGAATTGCTCTTTGGCTCTACGGGTTCTAAAAAGCCATAATTCAGCTGACGTAATCCTTTCAGTAAGCAAGTATTTAGCAACAGCTTGGCGCATACGTTGCCATCTTCAAAAAGTTATTTAAGGTCTTATCTCTATATAGGTAAGATTTAGAGTCATATGTGCAATTCAAGTTATTGTTTTAATGTTTTTACACCTATTTACAGACATGTATTTATTTATTCACTTAAGAATTATTATATTTTGTTTTATGTGCTTTTATGGTCATTGATGAACTAAGTTGATGATGAAGATGATGACGAACTATTGACCATGTGGTTTGGACAGGGCTTGGAATAGATTTTTTAGACATTATGTAGGTAATCATCATGTGTTTCTGCCATTTTAACACTAGTATTAGCCACAAAGAGCTATTTTTTATGCACCTGTCTGGTACTCATGCCATTTTAACATGAATCCGATAACCATTTTAAGTTATTATATAAGCTTTTTATCACACTGTGCTTGTGTCTTAATGACTTGACAGTGCTTAAACTTGCCAAATGATTGTGCCGGTAGTAGGCTCTCTTTGTTAAAGTATGCCATCTAAATTATTAAGGAATTGTATTACTATGTAACATCAAATTAGCACTTTAAATCTTTATATCTTGGGTCGGATAGTTTGTATTTATCTTGATGATGATACCACCTGGGAAATTTGTATTTGAAACCACCTCATATTGTTTTAAGAGCTTTTAAATATTTGTACTATTTTAACGTTATGAAGTAAACGTTTCAGAAACCCTGGTATCTAAATGTTAAGCTATGTATCGGGAATAATGGTGGATTACAGTAGGCCATTTCCTATAGAAGCTTTTCTTATTCTAAACCTTATTATTCTTAGCCAGTGTAAAAGCATAATGAAGCAAACGTACCTTTTTTGTACAATTTAATATGTAACTTTTATGACCCATGGTCGAATAAAGTATATATGATGATGATGATGACTGATCTGACCCTCACACAATTTGAAAGATGGGGGCTATGTGCCTCCATTTTGACATTACAGTGTCTAATCCTGCTTGAATGTCCATTCCGACTTGATGAGTCTGGTGGGTACAAAAAAGACATCTGGCCACATGTGGAAGGAAGGAAAGCATGATGCCAAAACAACTGTTCTGCATCCACTGTATGGTTGCTAGCAAACCCTACTTTTGATCCACCAGACTTCTCTCTTTTTATTTTACATGTAACACTGGGTACACACTTGAAAAGCAGGGAAGCAGGATGACATAACAATTTTTGTGTATCCACTGATTAGGTCCTAGAAAATCCTACTTTTGTTCTACCTGACTTCTGTCTCAGTGTTTATTGCATCTACATTGGCTGCCCCAAACTGGGTTTTAGTGTTAGTTGTGGGAGAACACTAGGATTACCATAGTACACTTCACACACACGACTTTCGCCAGCTTGAAAATGACCATAGTGTGTACGATTGGCTCAGCAACTTTTATCTATTAGGGCGTGTTCAGGAGTCATTCTCACCCACTAACGTGTGCAGGGCATAAATGTAACAAATACAAGTGTTAGACCTGGCATCCTTGGTGTGGTGTACCTAACTTTTTACCTCTGCTTCCCAGGTTGTTTTTGTGTGCTGGACTCTGTTTTTGCTGGTTTTGTTACTCTATGCACTTTGCCACTGCTGACCAGTGCTAACGTGCAAGTGCTCCTGTGTAAACAATATGTATAAGTGGCTTTTCCATGATTGGCATATTTGATTTGCTAGTAAGTCCATAGTAAAGTGCCCTAGAGGTGCCCAGGGCCTGTAATTTAAATGCTAAGTAGCCTTGCAAACATGGCTCAGACCTGCCACTGCTGTGTCTGTGTGTGCACTTTTAAACTGCCAATTCAAAGTGGCAAGTGTGCTCATTTGCCAGGCCTAAACCTTCCTTTTTTATACATGTAAGACACCCCTAAGGCAGGCCCTAGGTAGCCCCATGGGCAGGGTGCAGTGTACGTTAAAAGTGGGACATGTACTGGTGTGTTTTACATGTCCTAAGTGAAATACTGGCAAGTTTCGATTTTCACTGTTACAAGGCCCCTGCCTGTGCTTTATTGGGCTATCCTGCAGTTGCTGCTTCTGCCTGTGAACGAAGACAAAGACTGGACATTGTTGTGCATTTCTGCTTGAGAGGTATCTCCAAGGGCTTGGACTAGAGCTAGCCTACTGTTTTGAAGTCTCAGGAACAGCAAGGGCTTCACCATCCAGTTTTGAGTCTGCATGCTGTGGATTCTAGCTTGCCATAGGGTGCCACTCCATTTCCTGGGCCCCTGGAAGTGAATTTTCTGAAAAACCTGTCTATTGATGCCGAACAACACAGTGCGACTTCGCTAAGGATGCCGTCGCCTACCTCGAAGCCGTGTACCTCGTAGAAGTGTGACAACTCCGCAGGCCTCATGTTGCCGCTGATCCCACATGACTTCGCTGAGATCGGAGTTTTGTAAGTCTGATGTCCGTGACATCCAACGCCATCGATCCTTTGATGTCATTGCGACCCGAGGCTGCCCAGCAGCATCATGATTTTTCTCTTACTTTATATCCGCTGGACGTACCAAGGGACCGACACCTAGCAACCGATGCCGCCTCACCTCCACCGCTCTGCAGTAAGGACCCGACGCCGCTGCGCGATGCCTCAGCTCCACTGCCCCGTAGCACTGGAACTGATGCTGCATCAGATCCAGCGATGCTTCACTCACTGACTCCGGGCACTGGCTGTTTTTTAGTTATTTTATAAAGGTACTCTACCTGGGGGGTCAGTACGACTCCGTAATCGGCACCAGTGGCATTGCATTGTAGAAAAAGAGTCATTCATGACGCCGCTTAAGATCAAATTGCAGCATTTGTGCGTCTAGGCACTATTTATGTGTTTTTAAGTGCTAAGATCATATTTTTAATGGTGCATTGTGGATTTTTATCATGTTTGTTCTTATTTATTTAGATAAAATATTTACTATTTTTCTAAACCTGTGTTGTGTCATTTTGTAACGGTTGTTTGTATTACTGTGTGTGTTGGTACAGGTGTTTACACATTGTCTCCGAGTTAAGCCTGCCTGCTCATGCCAAGCTACCAATGGGGTGAGTGGGGGTTTACTGAGTGTGATTGTCCTTTACCCTGACTAGAGTGAGGGCCCTTGCTTGGACGGTTGGCAACCTGACTACCATCCAAAGACCCCATTTCTAACAACAAGGTAATCAATACAATGCTTGAATTAATCTTAGCCACTGGTAATCGATTGGGCTGCAACCCAATCCATTGTTTTTTAATGACGATACAACCACAGTTTGGACCTACCCATATGAAAATCAGTCTGCACCCTGCTCCAATAATAGCATCCCAGCCTGAACTGCCAGGAACGTTCCTCCAGGAAGCACAAAACCAGCAACCCAAGACCAGTTCCACTTTGATCAGGGCTCATCTTTTATGTATAGCTTGATTCCGGGGGCACAGTGAACATAGAACCCATGTCTAGGCATACCCGTTGTACCTAGGGCATCTACTGCAACAACAGTAAGTTGATGGATGGAATGTCTATATTAACAACATCCACTGGCCATCATTCAGGCTATATCCCAGCCCATCGTTTTTCACCCACAATGCCACCATTATGCAAACCCTCTTAACCTTGCTCCAGTAGGAACAGTCCAGCCCAAATTGCCAGGCCAGGCCCTCCAAGAACCGAAACATAGGCAAGCCCAAGACCAGTTTCGCCCAGATTAGGGCTCATCTGTTGGGTATAGCTTGGTTCCAGTGACACAGCAAGCTTGGGACGCACGTCTGGACCGATTCATTGTACTTAGGGCATTAACTGCAACAAGGTGCTGGATGGAATGCTTAAAAATGTATTCTCAACCACTTGCAATTACTCAGGCTGCATCCCAGGGCAAACCTGTCCAGGTTTGCTTGTGCTTCCATTCAGGGAAGGCCTGGACTGGCAGTTTGAGCTGTACTGTTCCCAATGGAGCAAGGTCAAGATTGATGTTCGTATAGCTGGGGTTAACCAATTTGGTGCTATGCACATGCAGAAGACAGCCATAGCACCCGTGCTCAGGTGCAGTGGATGGTACTAACTGCATGAAGTCTCTCTGGTCCTTTAATTTACGGGGAATAGCTTCACCAGCAACCAAGGCTGTTTAATTTTCTTCTGAAATGACAACCAGTGGGCATGGTGCGTTGACATAATTTCAGACAAAGTGAAAGTGAAATAAGGCGATGGGTTAATGTCACCTTCACTGCATCAGTGCCTGGGGGTTATCTAATCCCCTCGAAAACTGATGCAGATGGGAGAGGTATCCTTGGAAAGCGGAGAATCTCCCCTTTCTAATGGTACCTTTCCATAGTGGATCCCTGTTTGAGGATTGCCACAGAAAGGCGATCCCCGAGCAGGGATCCACCAACTAGACACCAGGGACTAATTTTTTGAGGAGGAGGCTACTTCCTCGCAATGGACTGGGAGGCAGAAAGTCCATTAGACACGGGGATTATTTTTCTGTAGCACAATAGGTGAGGGTGACCGTCCCAGCATTGTGCACAGCTCTCACCCACTAAAATAAGCCCCGCGATCTTTCAGCCTCCTGTATGGGGCAGATAGGGGATGTTTTCCTCCAATGTACCACCTGGTGGGTGCTGAATGCCCATTAGACCACGAGGAAATGTATTTAGAGGAAGGAGCAGCCCGCCTGACAAATGGCTAATCCTCCTCCCTCCACCCAGGCCCAAAAGTCTTTTTGCCCCCCACCCCCTCGGGGCAGATTGGAGATTGTTACCTACAATTTGCTCTGTGGAGGGCAGAACGTTTTCTAGACACCAGGGATTTTTTGTGGAAGAATATGTGGGGCATTCTTCCCAGGCATCAGGCCAGCCCCTTCCTACCAAAATAATCCCAGCAATCTTTTCTTCCCCCCCTGTCAGGGGCAAATATGGGGTGCTTTGCTCCACTTGGAGGGGGGAGCTAGCACCCCCCATAGCAATGAACTAACACTTCCCGTCTCCCCAGGGTCCAAAAGTCTTTCTGCCCCGGGGGACAAGTTGCCTTCAACCTGCTCTCTGAGGGGTAGATAGCCCACTACACACCAGGGATTTTTTTTGTAGCAAGGTGGGTGGTGGTGGGAGTCCCAGGCATTGGGCCTAACCCCCACCCACCTAAATAACCCCAGCAGTCATTCTGCTCCCAAATTGGGGACAGATAGGTAGCACTTTCCTACAACCAGCCCTGCTGGGGGGCACATAGCCCACTAGACCACCAGCCAGTGTAATTGGATGGGAGAGTACCCCTAGAGACAATGGGCTAATCGTCCTCCTCCCCCAGGCTCAAAGGCCTTTCTGTCCGATCCGGGCAGATTGAAAGTTGTTACCTCCAAACAGCCCTCGGAGGGACAGAAAGCCCACTAGACACCAGGGATTATTTTCTTTGTAGTAAAATTGGTGGGGTGCTCTCCAAAGCACTGGGCCTAGCCCCCACCTTCCATGGAAGTCCTCTCAATCTTTCTGTCTCCTTTCAAGGGCAGATAAGAGGTGTTTTCCTCCAATCAGGGCCCCAGCAGATGCAGAAAGCCCACTAGACCACCAGGAAATGTATTTTGCTGGGGGACCACCCCCCCACCGGCAAATTGCTAATGCTCCCCTTCACCCCCAGGCCAAAATGTCTTTCTGCCCTCCCCTGGGGGTAGATTAGGGGCTTCCCTCCAGACAAACGTTTTTGTTTTTAAGGCAGGATGTGTGTGGGAGGCTGTCACTGAGATAAGGCCCCGCCCCCCCTGTCGGGATCAGATTGGAAGTGCTTTGCTCAAATCGCACACTAGACCACCAGGAATTGTGCCATGTATTTGAAGGGGAGACCCCCCCCCCCAGAAATGGGATAATGCTTCTTAAGCTCAAAGGTCTTTCTGTCCCTAAGGGATAGATTGGAAGTCATTTTCTCCAGTCTGCCCCCAGAATGGCTGCAAGCCCACTAGACATCAAGGATTGATTTTTTGTGGCAAAATGGGTGGTGGAGGCCCTCCCAAAAACTACCAGCATTGTTTCCGTCCCCTATTGGGGACTGATAGGAAGTGTTTTATTTCCAACCTGCCCTGGTGAGGGGGAGGGGGTAGAAAACCAACTAGATCACCAGGCAGTGTATTTGGATGAAGGGAGCATGCTCTAGCAATAGGATAATGCTCTTCTCCCCACCCCGGTCCTAAAGTCTTTCCAATCCTCAGTGTGTAGAAAGCCCACAAGACACCAGTGTTTTTATGTGGAGAAATTGCTGGTGGCAGCCCTTCCAGGCATTGGGCCTAGCCCCAGTCCTCAAATGACCTCCGACAGCCTTTCCACCCCGACAGGG
The DNA here is from genome assembly GCF_031143425.1 of Pleurodeles waltl. Classification (NCBI taxonomy): domain Eukaryota; kingdom Metazoa; phylum Chordata; class Amphibia; order Caudata; family Salamandridae; genus Pleurodeles; species Pleurodeles waltl. Next base: position 628,989,109 of record NC_090447.1, read on the forward strand.
TGGAAGATAAGAGGTCTTGAACTCCAATCTACCCTGCTTGGGTGGGCAGAAAACCCACTAGACACCAAGGAATTTTTTTATTGCCACAAGCTGTGGGGTAGCCTGACCACAGCCACCACCTCCAAAATGACCCCAACAGTCTTTGTGTCAGTGCCTCCCTGGGGACTAAAGCATCTTCAACTTTTTGGCAAAAGGGACATTTTGATTTTGGGTGTTTTGGTTTTTTTCACATATGGGTGGCAGAGTTAAGCTAAGTCCCAATTTCGTCTTACTTCTTTTCTGAATCGCTGCACTTTTCGGGCTCAGGTGAGCTGCAACTTAGGGACACCTACCAAAGCCAGGAATTTCTGAAAACTAAACACCTGGGGCTGTCCAAGATGGTGTGCCTTGTGTGGATCCGATAACATTCTCTTGTGCACATTGCCCCGCAGATCTCAAACTTTGGCTAAAATTGCACATTTTCCTTGCATTTCTGTGAGATCTACTTCCAGAAACCTCAGGGGTCCACAAAATTCCTACCACTTGCCTTCCCCTACTTACCCCAATAAAAATGTTACCCCACTTGTGTGGCTGAGCCTAGTGTCCATGATACAAAAGGGCCCAAACCGCAATGTGGAGAAATTGACAATAGGGTTAGCTCCAATGTTTGGATCTGGGTTCGGTAGCCACACGGGGAAACTTTATGTGGAAAATAGGGTATGGATGTGTAAGTGTGAACTACCCCAAATAGCCAAAAAGGGCTTAGCATTCTGGGGGGAAAAGGTCTAGCAGCAAAAGGATTAAACTGAGATGACATGGTGGGTGAACAAAATGGGGATGCAGCCGGAATAATTGCCAGTTGCACAGATTAATTCACACATTCCATCCCATCACTTTATTTTTGTAGCCCTAAGTGTGATGGGTATGCCCAGACCTGGGACTTGTGTTTACCCTGCCATTGACAGCCAAGCTATAATAGGCTGGTGAGCCATAATAAGGACAAAAACAGTCCTGGTCTGCTTGTGTTCTGGTTCAAGGAGGACCTGACCTGGCAGTTTGGGCTGAATTGTTCCCATTGGAGCAGGATCAAGATTGACTTGCACACGGCTGGGTCTAAACTGAGGTGGTGTGGTAGGAGAAAAAGATGGCTTGAGATGCATCCCCAATCGTTTACCAGTGACAGAGATTAATTCATCCATCACTTTGTTTTGGAGGCCGAAGTGTGGCATTTTCGGGCACCCACTTTAGAACGTTCCTGAACCTGATGAAGAACAGTAGAGAAATGGACCTGCTGTCAGCGACCTGAGAGGAGTCTTGAAGGGCTGGCAGGACCTGCTCCCTCTTTTGCCCAGGATAAAAAACTGGACTCCAAGGGTCATAAGGCTGACTTCAAGCTACGGGCTACAAGAGGCCTTTCCTGCAACTTCCCAGCTGACCAGTGGCAACTAGATCTGGACTATAACCTGCTGTGGGCCTCAGCCTCATACCCTGTGAGTCTCTAAGTGCCACTCCTGAGACCCCGAGAAGTGTACTGAGAAGCTTCCTTTTCTGTTATCTGATGTCAGGTGATTCTTTACTAGTGCCACCACTTGCAGCATCCTGAGGCTCTGAAAGACTTATCTTTCAGGTAATGTTCAGCATGCTCACTATGCTAACTTTAACTACTTCTACTATGTGGCATTAAGCTGGTGGCTGTCCAGGGATATCTTGCCAACAATCTCTTAGCCACTGTGACCATAGCTGCATTTGAACGTGGGCAAATAAGCTGGGGCAGACACTCCTAATTTCACTGGAGAGCACTTTAAGAAAGACTAAGACCTTCAGGGTTTGGCAGACAGGGTACTCTGTGAAAATGTGGCAGACATCTGTCTACTGCTATCTTAAGTGCAATGATAATAATGTACTTGTAATATAGCAGGTGAAACATCTACCAGATTTTGACCGAGGATGAAGGTAGAAACCAGGCCTCAAGTATGATCAATGTGCACCTATTTACTGCAATTAGTAAAGACATTGTGGCTCAAATCTTATTTAAGAAGAAAAACAATCTTAGATTATGGTACTTTAGATGAGAACTATTGCAAAGTTTTTCTAATTAGATGGGGCAATTTGAAAGGCTGTATATCTATCCAAGTCCTGGTACAAGGAAGATGTGTATCAATGCTCCGACATTTAAAGGTGCATACTAGCACTTAGGGGGTTATTACAACTTTGGAGGAGGGGTTAATCCATCCCAAAAGTGACGGTAAAGTGACGGATATACCACCAGCCGTATTACGAGTCCATTATATCCTATGGAACTCGTAATACGGCTGGTGGTATATCCGTCACATTTGGGACAGATTAACACCTCCTCCAAAGTTGTAATAACCCCCTTAATCTCAGTCAGTTTTCCACAACTTCACTGATTCCCGATCAACAGTCCCTGATCCTCAAGAGGTGCCTCACCACGTCCTGGACCTTTGGCTTGCATCAGAGTGCACTCCTCTACAAGAAAATGTGAAATCCTAAATTTCTGAACTATTTGGGTCAAACTTTAAGGTAAATTTTTCAACAAGACTAACCTTGTCTCTGTATCTGGCCTACGCTTCCTCGTTATCATGTGATCTTGTAATTTTTACTCAGTCTAGCACACCCAGATAACCATGAGAGGTGCTTTGTGCTTTTAGGAGTACATTTGCGTCCTTTTTCCCAACATTCTAGAGGTACCCAGACTTTGTGAGTTCCCCTGAAGGAGACTAAGAAATTAGCCAAAATACAGTGAAAATTTCTTTTTTTTTTTTTTAAATGGGAAAAAAGGGCTGCAGAAGAAGGCTTGTGTTTTTTTTTTTTACCTGAAATTGGCATCAACAAAGGGTTTGCAGTGCTAAAATCACCAGTTTCCAGCTTTCAGGAACAGGCAGACTTGAATCAGAAAACCCAATTTTTCAACAAACTTTGGGCATTTTACTGGGACATACCCCATTTTCACAATTTTTTGTGCTTTCAGCCTCCTTCCAGTCAGTGACAGAAATGGGTGTGAAACCAATACTGGATCCCAGGAACCTAAACATTTCTGAAAAGTAGATAAAATTCTGAATTCAGAAATGGGTAATTTGTGTAGATCCTACAAGGGTTTCCTACAGAAAATAACAACTGAAATAAAAAAATATTGAAATTGAGATAAAAAACAGCCATTTTTCTCTACGTTTTACTCTGTAACTTTTTCCTGCAATGTCAGATTTTTTAAAGCAATATACCGTTATGTCTGCTGGACTCTTCTGGTTGTGGGATATATATATGGCTTGTAGGTTCATCAAGAACCCTAGGTACCCAGAGCCAATAAATGAGCTGCACCTTGCAGTGGGTTTTCATTCTATACCGGGTATACAGCATTTTATTTGCTGTAATATAAAGAGTGAAAAATAGGTATCAAAAAAACCTTTGTATTTCCAAAATGGGCACAAGATAAGGTGTTTAGGAGCAGCGGTTATTTGCCCATCTCTGAATCCTGGGGTGCCCATACTAGCATGTGAATTACAGGGCATTTCTCAAAAAGACGTCCTTTTTACACACTGTCTTATATTTGGAAGGAAAAAATGTAGAGAAAGACAAGGGCCAATAACACTTTTTTGCTATTCTATGCTCCCCTAAGTCTCCCAATAGAAATGGTACCTCACTTGTGTGGGTAGGCGTAGCGCCCGCAACAGGAAATGCCCCAAAACATAACATGGACACATCACATTTGCCCCAAAATATTACGTGGGCACATCACATTTTGCAAAGTGCCTACCTGTGGATTTTGGCCTCTAGCTCAGCCGGCACCTAGGGAAACCTACCAAACTTGTGCATTTTTTAAAACTAGAGATCAAGGGGAATCCAAGTCCGGGTGACTTGTGGGGCTCTCACCAGGTTCTGTTCCCCAGAATCCTTTGCAAACCTCAAAATGTGGCTATAAAAATACTTTTTCCTCACAGTTCGGTGACAGAAGGTTCTGGAATCTGAGAGGAGCCACATATTTCCTTCCACCCAGCGTTCACCAAAGTCTCCCGATAAAAATGATACCTCACTTGTGTGGGTAGGACTAGTGCCACGACAGGAAATGCCCCAAAACACAACGTGGACACATCACATTTTTCCACAGAAAACAGAGGTGTTTTATGCAAAGTGCCTACCTGTGGATTTTGGCCTCTAGCTCAGCCGGCACCTAGAGAAACCTACCAAACCTGTGCATTTGTGAAAACTAGAGACCTAGGGGAATCCAAGATGGGGTGACTTGTGGGACTCTGACCAGGTTCTGTTACCCAGAATCCTTTTCAAACCTCAGAATTTGGCTAAAAAAAACTTTTTCCTCACATTTTGGTGACAGAAAGTTCTGGAATCTGAGAGGAGCCACAAATTCCCCTCACCCAGCGTTCCCCCAAGTCTCCTGATAAAAATGATATGTCACTTGTGTGGGTAGGCCTAGTGCCAAAACAGGAAATACCCCAAAACACAAAGTGGACACAATACATTTTCTCAAAGAAAACAGAGGTGTTTTTTGCAAAGTGCCTACCTGTGGATTTTGGCCCCTAGCTCAGCCGGCACCTAGGGAAGCCTACCAAACCTGTGCATTTTTTAATACTAGAGATCTAGGGGAATCCAGGATGGGGTGACTTGTGGGGCTCTCACCAGTTTCTGTTACCCGGAATCCTTTGCCACCCTCAAAATTTGGTGAACAAAACACTCTTTCCTCATATTTTGGTGACAGAAAGTTCTGGAATCTGAGAGGAGCCACAAAGTTCCTTCCACCCAGCGTTCCCCCAAGTCTCTCGATAAAAATGGCACCTCACTTGTGTGGGTAGGCCTTGTGCTTGCAACAGGAAATGTCCCAAAACACTATCTGGACACATCAAAATGATCAAATAGAAAACTACCTGTTTTTGCAGGGGTTGGGGGGCACCTGGGTTTTTGGTCCTGGGCTCAGCAGCCATCTAGGGAAACCTAACAAACCCAGACATTTCTGAAAACTAGACACCCGAGGGAGTCAAGGGAGGTGAGACTTGCGTGGATCCCTAATGTTTTCTTACCCAGAATCCTCAGCAAACCTCAAATGTATCTAAAAAAAATGACATTTTCCCCACATTTCTGTGTGGGATCACCGCACCGGGACAAATTTTCTACCACCCAACGTTCCCCTCAGTCTCCCGGTAAAAATGATACCTCACTTGTGTAGGTGGGCCAAGTGTTTGTGACAGGGAATAGCCAAAAACACGTTGAAATTGAGGGGGAACCAAAGTGGCTCCAAAATGGAAGTTTGAAAAAAACATTTTTTGGCTGACAAGTGCAGCAGAAATTTTATCGGTACAGATGAGACAATGCTGGGTGGCAGGCGTTTTGTGGATACCTGCAGATTCCGGAAGGTTCAATCACAAAAATGTGGGAAAAATGTTTGCTTTCCAGAAAAGTTGCAGGTTTGCAGGGCATTGTGGGTAAGGAAATGGTGCGAGTGCATGTGGAGCACACCATCCTGGAATCAAATGGATGTTTAGTTTTTAGATGTGTCTAGGTCTTGTGGATTTTTCTACATGGCAGCGTCCCAAAGTAAAAAAAAGTGCAGCCCTCACCATTCCACGTGGGACGATTTTGAGAGTTATCAAGCTCTCATGGCCCAAATGTCAAACAAAAACCAAAAATAATTAAATGTCCTCTTGCTTGCCATGGGATAAGAAAGACTGTTAGCCCCTTTAGGTCGGGTGGGGGTATAACCCAGCCATACTGGTTGGTAACCACCACCCCACTATTTTATTTTTTTATTTTTTATTCCCTGGTATCTAGTAGACTTTCTGTCCCCCCGGGGTGTGGATCGGGGGTAATTGCCCAATCTGCCCACTGGTGGGCAGAACAACTTTGGCCCCATTTATTTGGTGTGGGGGTATGGCCATACCCCCAACCTCTTATTTTGAAAAAAAATCTTCCCTGGTCTCTGGTGGGCTTTCTGCTGCCCCCAAGGGGGACAGTTATGGCCAACAGAAATGTGCCCCCATGGGGAGTGACCCTTGCCCAAGGGGCTGCCCCCCAAACAAAACACACACATACACACACCAATCCATGGTATCTAGAGGTTTCTGCCCCCTTGGCCTAACACAAATAGGCCGATCTGCCACCAAAGGGGGCAGAAATGGCCTAAATACAATTTGCCCCCTAGGGGAGCAACCCTTGTCTAAGGGGTCGCTCCCCATACATAAAAACATAAAGTAAATTAAAAATATATATATATCCCTGGTGTCTAGAGGTTTCTGCCCCCTGGGGGCAGATCCACCTAATTATATTAGGCCGGTCTGCCTCCAGTGGGGGCAGAAAAGGCCTTTAAATATTTCCCCCCCCCGGGAGTGGCCCTTGCCAGAGGGGCCACTCCCCTTATGCATTAGTATAAAAGAAATACAAATTCCCTGGTGTCTTGTGGTTGCTGCCCCCAGAGGGGGCAGAAATGGCCTAAAAATCATTTGCCCCCCTGGGGAGCGGCCCTTGCCTTATGCGCAAGTATGAAAAGAAAAAAATCCCTGCTGTCTAGTGGTTTCTGCCCCCCCGGGGGCAGATCGCAAGGCCGATCTGTCCCCAGGTGGGGCAGAAATGGCCTAATAATAATTTCCCTCCCCAGGAGCGACCCTTGCCCAAGGGGCCGCTCCCCTTATTTGAAATAGAAAAAAAAAAACTGGTGTCTAGTGGGCATTTCTGCTGTCTGATCGCATCGCGATCCGGCAGCATAAATTCTCAGAAACATGAAAGGAGAGGAAAGGTCTTTCCTCTTCTTTCATGCCTCTCTGCCCCCTCCACGTTATCGGAGGACAAATGCTTTTGCATTTCTCCTTCGATTGGCACTGGAAGCTGAGCTTCCAGTGCCGGGGGGAAAGCCTCTGATAAGGTCAGCACGTGAAAGCGCGCTGACGTCATCAGACGCCACAGGGGGGTCAGGAGGGGGCTGGGTGGAAGGGGAAGCGATTCCCCTTCCATCTCTGCCTAGGGGAGGGGGGTGCTCGGCCCTAGCGCTCCCCCCGGAGGCCCATAGCAGGATGAGCTGGTCTCATCCTCGGCACCGGTGAGGGTGAGACTAGCTCGTCCTCTGCACCCTAGGGGTTAAGGTATCTGAAGTAGGCATGTAACAGTTGGTGGTATTTACAATGAAGATGGCACTTGCATGTAGTGGAGGCTGATAGGTGGTAATTGGCCACTTATCTTGTACGGGTCCAGCACAATCTGAGTTTTCCTCTTTTTTGGGGGAGGGGGGACTTTTCCCTTTTTGGGCTTTTCCCTTTTTCTTCAATTCTTTTCTCCTAAAATAAACTTGAATTCATAGAGATCTGTCCTCTCTTATTGGAAATCTTCCTTTTCCGACACCAACAAGTAAAGCTCATTTGAGTCAACTAACCCTTTTTTTAATGGGAAGAACACCTGTTGGATAGGTGTTCAGGTTTCCACCTATTGTAAGCCTTTTATGACTTTGACACAAAATTGGGGAATGTAATGTGTAAAACCCAATAGTATACAAGGGTTACAATGGTAGTTATGGATTTTACCTTTCAGCCCTGACGAAGTCTCAGTGATTATTTTCCCATGACAAAACATGTGTTGGCTGGAACATTGGCAGGAAAATGTGAGGAACTGTGATTGTAGGCAAGAAGAAAGCTCTGCAAGCATGAAATTAAACAAAACAGAACTGGAGAATATACAAAACGATGATACTGACTCTGATTTCACTTTGAACCACTGCCTTGGACTTCATTCATAAGTCAGTCCTACTCAAGGCCCCCGCTTGCAGCCTCCACCTGGCAGTGAATGTCTGGGGCCCTGGCTCTTGACACTGATAGCTGTCAGTGTCTTCTGCTGGTTGCTGACCCTGATGGGACAGAAGCCTGATTCAAGGAGTGTTCTGGGCCATATCACATTGTTCGCCCTGGTGATACTGTCTGAGTACTAGGATGCATCTTTGATCACACTAATGTTTGTAGTCTCACAGATGGGGTCACAGGTGAGGAGAACGGTACCCATGGGGTCGATCCAGTAGCTCAGGAGAGTGTTGACAAAGGGATCTAACTAGGTTCAGATGGGCACGTACTGACAATTGCCACTGCAGAGAAGGCCCATTGTCCACTTTAAATTGCCTAAGCAGGAAAGCCATCAAAGTATTAATTAGCCTACCCTGGCTTTTGTCTGCAGGGGGGTCATTTTGGTTTGGGCCCGCTCGGCACAGAGACCCCAAACTTTTTTGCCTTCACTCTTCACTTTTTCTGAATTATGTTTTGTGTTGACATTAGGGCTCTGTGCACTTTAGCACTGCCAACCAGTAATAAGGTAACACTATGTTATCCTACGGGAGAGATAGGCCATCACCAGGACATGTAAAACTCAAAGCACATGTCACACTTTTTAAATACAATCCACCCTGCCCTATGGACTGTTTAGGGCCTACCTTTGGACTGACGTATGTATTGAAAAGCAAGGTTTAGGCCTGGCAAAATGTATACTAAGCCAAAGTCGAATTGGCAGAATAAAACTATACACAGGCTGCAATGGCAGACCTGGGGCATGTTTTAAAGTGCTACTTTCTGGGTGGCACAGTGAGCGTTTCAGGCCCTTAGTAGCATTTAATTTTCATGTACTGGGTACCTGTGGTACCGCTGTACTAGGGGCTTACTACTAAAGTAAATGTGCCAATCAGGTATAGGCCAATCTTACCATGTATAAGGCAGAGAGCACAGACACTTTAGCTATGGGTAGCGGTAGTGAAGTGCACAGAGTCCTACTATCAACAAAAATGAAATTCAGAAAACAGGAGGAGTGAAGGCAAAAAGTTTGGAGATGACCCTGCAGAGATGACCATGTCCAACAGACCCTTATCTGTAAATCAAGACAGGATAGTTCTCTTTTGTCCATAGCCATAGTGAACTTCAATAAAGTGTTTCTTTTGTTTAGTCAGTCAGTGAACACCTTCACATGACTTTCTGTTCCTTTCCAAATCATAAGCAAGTCATCTTAATACAGTCTCTAGATCCTGATATGGATTGTAGTTGTTGAAAACAAGTTCCATCTCAAACGTAGGTGATATAAATGTCTTATTCTCTGCATTAAAGAGATTAAGTAGTTTAAGAGCAAAAGCAGCACTATTTTTCCACTTTAGACAGAGATAACTGATTGCTTGCCATGAAAACTTCAAAGTAGTGTGCTGCTTGTGACTGGAAATTTAGCAACATATGTGGACATTTGTAAAGAAAACACCAGAGCATAACCCAATCAAACACACAGACCAGCATAACAACACATTTAATACCAAACAGGGCACATCAACTCAATCAGTGAAAACAGTAACATAACTGGTTTTCCAGCCAACCCCTTCTTTACAAGGAGAAGCCAAGCAAGAGGACTTAATTTCCTACCATCCATCTGCCCAAGAAGTGACATCCTTTCCTTCCTTTCCCTACTTCAATTAACTATTCAGGGGGTCTCACTCCTGGGGCATCCAAACCAAAGGGTGGGCACAGCACAGAAAATAGCATTCCCTGTTGGGAATGCTAGGGTACAGAAAGGCCTTCAGCCAGAACCCATGTTCCACTGAAACATTCAAGGTAAGATAAAATTATGCATAGCGCCCAGCATATCATTCTGACAATGGTCATAGTAACAACCCAGATGCAGATGACACAGACACTCACATAGAATTACAGAACCTCATAAACCCAACCATGTACACCTTCCACACGGTTATATCTCGGAACCACGGGTGCCTAAACCATCTGTGGTTCAACAACGAGGTCGGAACAACGACCTTGTTCTAACCACTAATGCTTTTACCACTAATGCATTTACAACGATTTTTCCGTTGTAAAGGCATTCCTGGTAAAGGCATTAGCAATCAGCATGCACAACCCAGCATGCTTCCAAAACAAGCCCCCCACCCCACCTCTTAAACCTAAACCCTGACCCCCAAACCCTAATCACCCCCAGCTCCCCACCCCACCCCAAAAACTAAAAATACCCTGAGTCCCCACCCCACCACTAAAACCTAAACCCTGCCCCCAAACCCTAATCACCCCTAGCCCCCACAAAAACAACCCCAGCCCAACTTACCTCCTCCTTCACCACGTCCACTCCTACTCCCTTCTGTACCTTGACCACACATGTATGTTGTTCAGACATGCGTGGTTAAGGTACCAAAACCAGGAAGTCATGGAAAACGAAAGCATTGTTTCGCTTTCGTTTTTCACACCCTCATGGTTCCAGACTCGTTCTTCTGGGTGTTTCCCCTCCCACACACCCTCAGACTACATAACAAACATTACAGTTTGTGCTGATTAATGCTCTGCAGCACTACTCTACACACCAGACATCACAGCCTTGGTGTCATCTATAGGTCCTCCTGTTTCTGCACTCCTAATAAGCAAGTAACACTGAACTCCATGTAGCTGCTGATATGCCATTTCCCACTCTCTGGATCTCAGAGCGCCACCTTCAGTCTCATCCATAGGCCCCCCGGGCAGAACAGGGACTTCATTGATGAGTTCTCAGATGTCTTCACCACCTCATCCATTCAACATTCCTACACCACCCTCCTGGGTGTTTTCAACTTGCCAGACAACAAAACAAGAGACACATTCTTCACCCTCATCAATATACTCAAATTACTACAGCATGTCACAAAACCAACACACTCCAACCACCATACTGCTACCCAACGGACTGTCAGTTGTACTCAACTTGCTGGTTTGCCCTGCTAAAAGGAGCCTGACTACTAGGAAAGGTTCAAAGCTCTATCAAAGAGAACACCACTAGGACCAAAGATAAGTAGCACCCTGTCGTTGTTGACGCCTCCCTTTCTCCAAACCACAGATTTCACTTGCACAGAGTTTCCCAGCCTTTAACATTGAGTGCTTTGAACATCCCACTGGAATGGAAACTCTCACAGAGGACCTGTGCTTGAGCCGACCACTATCAATAAGCCCCTCTTCAGATCCAGCCTGCAGCCTGCCCCGCTAACAAGGACTTTTCTGCGAAAAAATGACTACTTCTGTAGGTAAACTTTCCACCGAGATGATCTAGTTCTTATATCTGAACCATGCCTACACGCAAACAGATACCCAGAGTTTGAGCTTTTTGGGACTTTTGGGACTAGAATTATTTAAAATGATTAATGATCATTGGGGTCATGACAACCCTGGCGGTCGGTGTTAAAGCGGCGGTAAGACCGCCAACAGGCCGGCGGTAAAAAAAATGGAATTACGACCGTGGCGGAAACTGCCAACAAAGACAGCCACTTTAACACTCTGACCGCCACGGCGGTACAAATAAACAGCATGGCGGTCACCGCCAACAGACTGGTGGGAGACAATGTACCGCCCACAGTATCGTAACCTACCAATCCGCCACTTTTTCCGGGGCGGATTCACCGCGAACAAAAACACGGCGGAAACAGGACTTCGAAGGGAAAATGCTCACCTCTACACACCCCACGAGGAACCAGGACGCCATGGAACCCGAGCTCCACATTTTACCAGCTATTATCTTCTTGCTCCTCTACCAGGAGCACGAACGCCAGCGGCAAAGACCATGGTGAGTACTGCACCTACGACACAGGGTAGGGAAAAAACAGTGACATACACACGCAACACCCCCACCCACGACAACACACACACTAATACAGCATGATACATTACAGTTACACCCCCCAACCCACCCGGAAGAATGCAAAGACAAAAGGAAATGAGCTGAACGCTTGTAATATATCAAAAATCTGTAGTCAAATAATATACATACACTATTTACAAATATATACACCAAGAATTTTAGTCCAAGGGATAACACCCTTAAAGTCCGTGGCCCACTGGGCCCACACTGCATGGGTGAGGCCCACACTCAATACCCGAACATGATGGAGAGAACACTGCAGGGGCATCAGGTAGAAATAAAACAGGCACCTCAGGGGGAAGGGAAAGGGTGGGCACCTCAGCCGGTTGAGTGCACGACGCCAAACCCACAAGGGGGCCCCATGCTCACTGTTCAATCCTGGGGAGTGCAAAGCCACAGTCTCTCAAGTCTCTACAGTGGGTGGGTTGCCCACTGCTGAATCCTGGGGAGTGCAAAGCCACAGTCTCTCAAGTCTCTACAGTGGGTGGGTTGCCCACTGTTCAGTCCTGGGGAGTGGAAAGCCACAGTCTCTCAAGTCTCTACAGTGGGTGGCTTGCCCACTGCTGCATCCCGGGGAGTGCAAAGCCACAGTCTCTCAAGTCTCTACAGTGGGTGGGTTGCCCACTGTTCAATCCTGGGGAGTGCAAAAGCCACAGTATCTCAAGTGGATAACAGACTCCACTGGTGCTGGAGGGGGCTTTGTGCCCAGAGTGCTTCATCCTGCCAAGGACAGAGGTAGTGGATGTAAATCTCTACTGATTCTGGAGGGGGCTTTGTGCCCAGAGTCCTTCATCCTGCCAAGGACAGAGATAGTGGATGTAAATCTCCACTGGTTCTGGAGGGGGCTTTGTGCCCAGAGTGCTTCATCCTGCCAAGGACAGAGGTAGTGGATGTAAATCTCCACTGGTTCTGGAGGGAGCTTTGTGCCCAGAGTGCTTCATCCTGCCAAGGACAGAGATAGTGGATGTAAATCTCCACCGTTTCTGGAGAGGGCTTGGTGGCCAGAGTGCTTCATCCTGCTCGTGGCGGCCTCAGTAGCGTCAGAGCTTTTTGCGCTCATGGGCCTGCTTTGCTTGTTGCGGCGGTGTCGTTGGCAGCGGGCAGCGGTGCTTGTGGTGGCGGCGTCCCTGGCAGCGGTGCTTATGGCGGCGGTGTCCTTGGCAGCGGTGCTTGTGGTGGCGGCATCCCTGGCAGCGGTGCTTGTGGCGGCGGTGTCCCTGTCAGCGGTGCTTTTGGCAGCAGTGTCTTTGGCAGCGGTGCTTGTGGTGGCGGTGTCCTTGGCAGTGGTGCTTGTGGTGGCGGTGTCCTTGGCAGTGGTGCTTGTGGCGGCGGTGTCCTTGGCAGCGGTGCTTGTGGCGGCGGTGTCTTTGGCAGCGGTGCTTGTGGCAGCGGTGTCTTTGGCAGCACTTCAGCTGCTGGCGGTCCTGTCTCGGCCAGCGGGGCTGCTGGCGGTCGCCTCCTGGGCAGCGGGGCTGCTGCTGGCGGTCCTATCTGGGCCAGCTGGGCTGCTGGCGATCGCCTCCTGGGCAGTGGGGCTGCTGCTGGCGGTCCTGTCTGGGTCAGCGGGGCTGAAGGCAGTCCTGTCTGGGCCCCCCTGTACCCCTGGGAGCAGCTTTGGTGGCTGGTGTCTACCCCCTCTCCCGCCGGGCACTGGCCAACTTTTGATGCTTGACAGTTGGGGGACTGTCTGTGCTGTGGCTCCTTGCCACACTGGCTGCCCTGCTGCCTGGTGCACTCCAGAATCCGGTGACTACTGACACCACTGATCCCGCCGATGTTGTGGCTGAGGTGCTAGGTTGGGACCTGGAGAGTCGGGCCCTAGGAGACTGACGGGGTGGGGGAGGTGAGGAAAAGAGGTCAAGGGTTGACAGGAAAGTTTCTTGGGAACACTGGGACGGGTAGCTGGAGGGGGTTTAGGAGTGGAGGAAGAGGTTGTGGCTGTAAGAGGTGTACGTTTGGTGACTATAGGTGAAGGTGCATGCCCTGGAGGCTGTCGTGAAGTGGATGGCTGTTGGGTGGGTGTGTGCCTCCATTTGTGTACCTTGGGAGGTGGCGTCACAGACACACTGGGAGAGGACACAGGGGATGTGTGAATGGTAGTGGGGGTGGTGACTGTACGTGAGCGGGGTGTGGTGGTGGGTGTGCTGGTGATGGAAGTAGTGGCTGTAGATGTAGTGCATGCAGGTGTGAGTGGAGATGAGACTGGGAGGGAGGAGGGAGACGAGGAGGAGGGGGACACAGTGGAGGCAGTGGATGTTGCTATGTCTGCATGTGTGTGATGCTTGCGTGAGTGCCTGTGGGATGTGTGATGCTTATGTTTGCCTGAGCTTACTTTGTGTGTTGAGGTGTGTGCATGCTGGTCTGATGGTGTGCTTGGGATAGGCTGAGGTACAGGGGATTGGGTCTGGGTGGAGGAAGTTGGAGGGGGAGGCTAGAGACAGGGACAATGGCTGCCATCAGTGCTGAGGCCAGAGTCAGAAAAGCTAGCTGAAGGGCTGCCTGACCAGAATGAATGTCCTCCAGGAATGCACTGGTTTGTTGCAACTGCCTCTCTACACCCTGGATGGCATTCAAAATGGTAGACTGCCCAACAGTGAGGGACCTGAGGTGGTCAATGGCTTCCTCACTGAGGGCAGCAGGGCTGACTGGGGCAGGGCCTGAGGTGCCTGGGGAGAAGGAGATGCCCACCCTCCTGGGTGTGCCGGCACGGGGCAAAGGCTGAGGGGCTGCTGGGAGGGCGGTGTTGGTAGGCAGGGTGGCGGCTGTACCTGTAGATGCGGGGGCACAGATGGGACCGCCACCACAAGGGAGCTCCCATCAGAGGACTAGTCTGTATCACTGGTGCCAGCTCCTGTCCCTGCTGTGGAGCTCCCCTCCATCCCACTGGTGAAATCATACTCCGTAGTGTCGCCCTCCAGGGCCATGTGAGATGCAGCTCCCTCCTGCTCCGGTGCCACTGCTCCTCCGCCTGATGATGCTAATGCACACAAGAACAGGGAGACCACAAAAAGGGGGGGACAACAGAAGAAAGATATGTTGAATGCATGCATTACCGCTACCGTTGGCAGACAGACACAGAAGCCCCCGGCACTACGCCGTGCACTTGGGGTCCACTATTCAATCCCTGGGACATGGCCTACAAGGCTATGGCCGACATCTGCACACATGGATGTCACAGGAGCCTGACTAGGTGTAGTTGGAACTGTACCCAGGTGGGGTGGGGTGCCACGGTCTGCCTGAAAAGGGGACCTAACTAGCACACTCGCCCTGGCCTAGGGAAACCCAGCAGCCCACCTCCCCCACCCAGACACCTCCACTGCATGCTGAATCAGCAGAATGAGAGTGTACTCACCCCCTTGTTGCTGCTGTGATGCCCTCAAGCGCCCATCCAACTCCGGGTACCTCACCGCCAGGATCCTGATCATCGGGGGGGGTCATGGTGTGACGGACACCCCTCCCACGTTGGGAGGCCATCCCCAGCTGGGCCTCCGCCATCTTCTTGCTCCAGCGGTGAATGTCTTCCCATCTTTTCCGGCAGTGGGTGCTCCGTCTTTGGTAGACACCCAGGGTCCGGACGTCCTTGGCGATGGCACGCCAGATGTCCTTCTTCTGGTGGGAGCTGACCTACATGAATTGTACAGGGGAAAAAGATAAGTTATTAACAACTGCACCATCACAGTCATTGGCCCGCATCCCTATCCCTATCCTTGCCATGTGGCACATGCACTCACCGTTGTTTCATGCACGCCTCATTCTCCCCCCCTATCTTTCATCCACACCACTCCATACAGGCATTGTCCATACAGCATGCTCCCAGTGTACTTACCTGTTTGTCTGGAGGACCGTAGAGTAGCGTGTCCTGGGGAGGACCCCATCCACGAGTTTCTCCAACTCCTCTGTGCTGAAGGCAGGGGCCCTTTCCCCAGATGCACGAGCCATTGTCTCTTCCAGACTGAGGTCACAGCAACACTTGCAGTGTAGGTCCTCTCCAGTCGAAGATCAGGTATCAAGTGATTGAACAGATAGAAAATGGTGGTCACGTCTGCGGCCGTACGTACCGTCACCGCCGGCGTACATCATCATTGGCTCCTGGGGTCCATAGGATCCAATCTTAACCAATGCAGAATTGCGCCGCAGTCTCCGACCGCCTACCGCGACGGTGTGCAACGCCAGCTCAGTTACCTCACATCCCATTGTCCCACTTTACAGGTCAGGCAGCCGCCATTTCAGGGGCCCACATGGCTTTATTTTTAACTGCGTCACACATACATAGGCCTTGCCTCAACACTCATATAGGCAACAATCGGGTTATGAATGGTTTTCTGTGTAAGCTGTGTTTACGTACCTCTGAGTTGGTTGACTCTGTGCTCGCTTTTGTCCTTCATAGGCACTGTCCGCTGGGACATGTGAGGAGATCGCGGCATCCTCCGGTGTATAGACCGCTGGTGGACCTGGCGACAATGGAGGAAAGACATGTAATCATCACCTACAGGCTTGATCGTGCCACAGTCCTGGAACTGTGTGCCCAGTTGGAGCCAGACCTGATGTCAGCTATCCACCATCCCACAGGAATCCCCCCTCAAGTGCAGGTACTGTCAGTACTCCATTTCCTTGCAAGTGGGTCTTTTCAAAATGCAGGGGCCATAGCATCAGGGATGTCCCAGCCTATGTTTTCCAACGTGTTGTCCAGAGTGTTGTCTGCCCTGCTGAAACACATGCGCAGCTACATCGTTTTCCCTCAGGTGGAGGATTTGCCTACAGTGAAAGGTGACTTCTATGCCCTGGGACATATCCCCAACATCATAGGTGCCATTGATGGGACACATGTGACCTTTGTCCCCCCGCAGGAGTGAACAGGTGTACAGAAACCGGAAGAGTTACCATTCGATGAATGTGCAGATGGTGTGTTTGGCAGACCAGTACATCTCCCATGTTTATGCAAAATTCCCTGGCTCAGTGCATGTCGCTTACATCCTGCGGAATAGCACTATCCCTTATGTGATGGGGCAACTCCAGAGGCACCGTGTGTGGCTATTAGGTGAGGACATGGACCCTATACAGTGTGGATAGTTGTCTGGGTCTGGGGTTGTCCCTAAGGGTTAGTGTGTGTCTAACAGTTGTCCCTCGACATTTGCAGGTGACTCTGGTTACCCCAACCTGTCATGGCTACTGACCGCAATGAGGAATCCCAGGACAAGGGCAGAGGACCGCTACAATGAGGCCCAAGGGCGAACTAGGAGGATTATAGAGCCTCCTGAAGGCCAGGTTCCGGTGCCTAAATATGATAGGTGGTTCCTTATTCTACTCACCAAAGAAGGTGTGCCAGATCATTGTGGCCTGCTGTATGCTTCACAACTTGGCTTTGCGACGACAGGTGGCTTTTCTGCAGGAGGATGGTCCAGATGGAGGTGTTGTGGCAGCTGTGGAGCCTGTGGACAGTAAAGACGAGGAAGAAGAAGAAGAGGACATCGACAAAAGGAATTCTGTGATTCTACAATACTTCCAGTGAGACACAGGTAAGAAGACAAACCTGCCTACTACATGTACTTAAACACTACTATCTCTCTACTGTCTGTAATTTTCACCCAGTGTATGGTCACTGAGATGTCACTTTCCCTTACGATTTCACATATGTGGGTCCCACTGTGTGACATCTGCTTTGTTCCTCATGGACTACAGCTGTGTGACATAGGTATGTTGACATTACAATTGAAAGAGCATATTGTCACTGTAATTGCTAATACACTATTTCGAAATCACAGACAGACTCCAGATTTTTTTGTGCTTTAAGGGTGTTTATGAAAGTGCTCAATATTGGAGGTGGTTGTAAGATGGTGAGGGTTGATGGTGGAAGAATGTCCATGGTGGAGTCCAGTCTATTAGTCTCACAGGTGCATTGTCCAAAGGGGCATTGGAAATGGAGCTGGGGCAGTTTGATGATGGACAGGGTGACAAAGTGGGACAAATGGATGACTTTCAGGGTGGTCTCATTTCTTGGCAGGGGTCTTGGCATCGTTCTCTGTCTTTGTCCTGGATCTCAGGGCCGTTTGCGGGGTGGTTCTCCCTCTGCAGGGGGTGGGGTGCTGGTGTGGTGGTCCTGTGGCGGTGCCTCCTTTCCACTAGCGCCAGCGGAGGTGGTGGGCAGTTCATCGTCCAGGCTAGTGTCAGGGTCCCCTTGTTGTGCCACAGTGTCCCTCCTGGTGTTGATGACTTCCTTCAGCACCCCTACGATGGTGCCCAGGGTGGAATTGGTGGATCTGAGTTCCTCCCTGAAGCCCAAATACTGTTCCTCCTGCAGCCGCTGGGTCTCCTGAAACTTGGCCAGTACCGTTGCCATCGTCTCCTGGGAATGATGGTAGGCTCTCATGATGTTGGAGAGGGCCTCGTGGAGAGTGGGTTCCCTGGACCTGTCCTCCCCCTGTCGCACAGCAGCCCTCCCAGTTCCCCTGTTTCCCTGGGCCTCGGTCCCTCTGTCCCCTGAACGGTGTGCCCACTGCCACTGCTCCCAGGTCCCTGTTGTTGTTGGGGTGGTGGGTTGTCCTGGGTTCCCTGTAGTGGTGGACACACTGCTGATTGACGTGTCCTTGGGACAGAGGTATTGGCCCGCTGGGTGGGTGCTGTGCTGGTGTTTACAGAGAGGGCAAGCTCTGTAGTGGCCTGTGCCAGTGTGAGGGGAACAGACTGTCCCGAGGTCCCAGATGGGACGGGCTGGTCATCTAGATCCAGTTGGACAGAGCTGCTGTCATCACTGTGGGCCTCTTCTTTTGGTGGTGTGGACATGTGTGGACCCTCCTGTGCGGTGACGTTGGGTAGGGGTCCTGCAGGGGTGTAAAAGCAAGATTATTGCATCTGTGTGTATCATGGTGTGCAATGGGTGGTGACCGTGTACCCCAGTGCTTGCGTTCCTGTGTGGGGCCTTGTGTTATGATTGTTTAGGGGGGTGTATGGGTATGTGCAGTGGCCATGCATTGGTGACGGGTGTCCATGCCTTGTTGTTGCATGCAGGGCTTGGTGTTGGGATGTGTGGTTTGTGATATTGGGACATGTGTGAGGAGTAGGAGTGATGGGGGTGAGGGCGAGGGTGGGGGTATGTGATGGCATGCAGGTAGGGTGGGGGATAAGGTAGTTAAGATTTGACTTACCAGAGTCCATTCCTCCTGCTACTCCTTCGAGGCCCTCAGGATGCAGAATAGCCAAGACTTGGTCCTCCCATGTTGTCAGTTTTGGGGAGGAGGTGGGGGGCCACCGCCAGTCCTCTGAACCGCAAGGTGGTTTCTGGATACCACAGAACGCACCTTCCCCCGTAGGTCGTTCCACCTCTTCCTGATATCATCCCTATTTTATGGGTGCTGTCCCACTGCGTTGACCCTGTCCACTATTCTTCGCCATAGCTCCATCTTCCTAGCTATGGAGGTGTGCTGCACCTGTGATCCGAATAGATGTGGCTCTACCCGGATGATTTCCTCCACCATGACCCTGAGCTCCTCCTCAGAGAACCTGGGGTGTCTTTGCCGTGCCATGGGGTGGTGTGGGTGATGTGTGGGTTGGTGTGTGTTGTGATATATGGGGTGATATTTGGTGGTGTGTTGTGTGAGGGGCGTGGATGTTATGTGGGTGATGGTATTGTGTGCCTGTGGATGCTATTGTTCTTTCTGGTGGTGTCTCTCTCTGGCCTTCTTTTGGATTTTTTGGTCGTAGGGGTTTGTGGGTGATGTGGGTGTGTGTTTTATATTGCATTGGGTGTGTGGGAGTGGTGTGTGTATGTGTATCAGGTGTGTGTATTTCGATTTGTCCAATGTGGTGGTGTTTTGTAAATGTGTGTGTACCGCCAATGGAATACCGCGGTTGAAAGACCGCCACGTGGATTCGTGGGTCGTGATAGTGTGGGCATATTCCTGTTGGCGTGACGGTGGTGGATTTCTTATCGCCAGTTTATCACTGACCTTTGGTGTGGCGAACTTGTGTGGGTGTCTGGATTTTGGCGAATTCCAAGCTGTGGGTCATAATGACTGTGGCGGAATTCCGGGGCCGCGGCGGTGTGTTGGTGGTCTTCTCCACGGTGGTAAGCAGCTTTTACCGCCAATGTTGTAATGAGGGCCCATATCTTTAGCTCACTGCATCATAATTCTTGTTGTTTTGGTGTTTGAATGTTCATTAAATATACTTTATTTTTTAAATTGGAGTGGGATTTTCATTGTGTTGTGTTTTCTACTTTTTAACTGTTTTGTCACTGACAAATACTTTACTCATTTTTCTTTAGTTAAGCCTGCCTCCTCTTATCTGTACTACAGCTACCAAAGGTTGAATTCAGGTTTAAATTATTGAGACCTAACTGGACCTAGTTCAGAATAGTGACATTATTACTTGGTGACGACTCTCAACTCCTCCAACTCATAATCCACTTTTTTACAAATACCAAGCCTGCTGTATCTTTTACACTCACCTCTTACCATGGAAACCTGCAATGGTAAGCCTTAAAAGCCCTGTCTGTCACAGATCTCTCAGATATACCCAGTTCTCTCAAAGTCACTTCTTATGATGTTGTCTTACGGTCATCCTTCATCAAGGCTCTCACAGGATGGTCTCTTTCCCTACTTACCACAAGCAATGCCTCCTTCACCCTCAGCATCTTTCCAGAAGCTCTCAAGACATGCAACTACTACCCCTCCTAAAGAAACTTACACTAGATCCCGAAGACCTCGCTCATGACTCACCTGGAATTCATCAGGAAGATCATTTGAAGAGCAGTCTATATTTAACTCTAAGATAACATGAATGCTAACCACCTCCTGCACGACTACCAGTCTAGCTTGAGAATAGGTTGGAGAACTGAGACTGCCACCCTAAACCTCTCAGATGATGCCCTCTTCACCAAAGCCGAAGATGCTCTATGTGAGGAAGATAGGGACTTACCTCAGACCTTTTATCTCTATCTTCCATCTTGGCACCCTCGAACACCTGGAAAAAAAAACACAAAATCAAGGACTACAAACAGACAAAAAGTAGGAAACTATGGAAAAGGAAAAATAATTTTCATTGTTGTGGCCGGGTCTTATGCTGGTTGCTGCTAACTGGGGAGTAGGGATCTGGTGTGAAGGGAAATAACCAGTTACAGAGCTTAGGGAACAACAAAACCCCAGGAAGGTTTACGGTGTATGCATGTGATACTTTACTCCTTCACAATATTTCCCCCCATGTTATTTCTTTTTCCCCCTAAGCTACAAACTTTTTGCTATTCCATATAGATGGTTGAGGCCTCCTACAAACCGGGCTGATTTAGCTCAACTTGTGAGCCTAGCGCGATGAGATGGAACCTAAAAGTGCAAAGTAGCACAGGAAGCTGATTTCGGTTAATGTTTAGCAATATATTTTCCACATTCACCACAAGCTCAAGTCAGTCAAAAAGACTATAAGAGCAAAATGTTTACCCATAGCAGCAAGTTTTCACTTAAGGAAAAATCTCCTCCTAGTTTTCTTTTATAATTTTTGTGAGAACAGAAATGACTTCCTGAAGACCCACCAATTCTCGCTAACCAGACTAGAGAGGAGAGAGGATGGTGAAGCGAGTAGATTTCATTATTGTTGAGACATCCAACTTCCCTGAGCACTTTCCTTTTGTTTAGAGGGCAAAAACCTGCTCCTAAGTCTGAAAACCGCACCATCTCTGAAGGAAAAAAAAACGTAAGTGAGACATTCCACGGGTCAACAGGAAGACCAGGAATTTGCAACTAATTGCTTATGGCTTAATTATAGTCTGTGGAAGAGACGAATAAATAGAAGACACGAGTTTCACTTTTTTCAGTTGTAGTTGCCTCCTTAACTACCCAACAAACCCCACACCCCTGCCTCCTGATAATGCTGGACATTACAGTCGCCTTGGACACTGACAAATATCTCACCCTTATAAGCACCCTTGGGTCTTGAATGGGATTCACAAGCAATGTCCTTCATCTGTTCTTATTCTACCCTTCCAACACACACTAGTGTGTTCACAGTCACACCCAGGTCACCCCCCGGGTTCCATACTGTGCTGCATTTTGGCTGGATTAGCACAATAGAAATATCCTATAAATACATACATACATATATACAGAACAAAAAACAAATACTGCCGTGCCATACTATAAAATCACATTGCAATAAAGCAGCCCAAAACATAGTAGCTAAAAAAAACTATAACGCACATCACAAGCGCAACAAAATACCACAATACAAATATGCAAGAGCACTCTTCTCGCACATTACCACTTCCAGAATTCTCTTTTCATTACAAAGTAGTAAGAGGCGTTTGAAGGAAACTGTTTTATCTTACTTTTGTGATCGAGTCTGGTGTGCTTGTACTGAGTGGAAAAGGGGTTTCAGTGATGAAAATAGGGAGTTTATAAAATTTTAAACGAGTATCATATCTAGCTGTTTCGAAAAACAAAGAATCGCAAAGCAAATGCACTTCACAGGCAAAATAATCCCCTGCAGTGTAGTGATTAACCCTATTGTTGAGGTGGCTCATGCTGACAGTTGATGTGTGCTTTCCTTGTCAAATGTGCTCCTTTTGTTTTGCCAATCAACTACAGCAAAGGTGAAGGTTTCCCCGCTTTCTGCTAACAACAGAGGAGATGCTGAGCGCTGCATGTCCTGTAACAGGTAAAACACAATCTGAAAATGATTCACTCTTGTTTCCTGGAAAAAGATGCTTTGCCTCCTTAAGCAATTACTGGCAGAACCGCAGAGGAGTGACATAAGCAGATGGCTTGCTAATCCAGGACTGGATGCGTTATTTTCCTTTAGTGCTCTTCTCCTTGACATGAGAGAACATTGGTGAAATGGCTTCTGCCACATTCAGGTTGCCTCAGCGTATGTGTTTGAAAGAAACAGTTCACGAATCTCTCTCTGCACTGACTCATCTTTGAGTGACTTCGAATTTTCAACCATTTGTTAACTTTAGCAAAGTAGAATAAACATCCTCCGACTACTGATATGAGATGAGTTCCTACATATAAATTCAGGGGCTTTTTTACAAGCCCCGTGGCTCAGGGCAGCGCATCAACGGGCAGATTTGCAAACCCCTAGCGCCTCCCTGCGTCACACTAGCATCATTTTTTTCCCCGCTCATGTGGCTTTAAGGAGGCATTTTGCTGCAACGTATTTACAAAGTTGCTCAATGCTTGCATTGCTCCACTTCGCACCTCCTTGTACCACCTTATGCTTGCGTCAGGCATAATGTGAGCAAGGAGGACAGTTGTGTGTTGGGAGGCCTGCAAAAATGGTGCAGTGAAATCTACAACATTTTTGGTGTTGATTTTAATGCCTGCTAAGAGCAAACATTAAAATGAGGCATACGTTGAAATCAATAGGCCTCCCTCTACTTGGCTGCACTAGGGTCAACATTTTTGACGCTAGTGCAACAAAGCGCCACAATAGCGTCAAAAATGTTGATGCTATTGTTCTAATGAATTACATGGTGCGCTGTATAGTAAATACGGCGCACCCATGGTGTCATTAGGTGGGGCAGGAGCGACGCAAGAAAACTGGTGCATCAGTTTCTTGTAAATCTGCTCCCAAGTGTCTTGCTTTGCCACCCTGCACCACCGGGAAAGGGCAGAAAGGTGCTGTATCTACAAGACACTGCGCATTTCTGTCCTCTTCCCATGCACTAGCGCACAAATTGCTGCCTAAGGCACACCTTCCTGCACAAAAGCAATCAAGAGAGGCGTTTTCCTCTTTCTATGTGTGCTGCAGAATGCAGCACACATGAAAAGAGGATAAACGATGAGAAATAAAGATATTTCTCCCTGTTGCCTCACTTCTATACCACCTCTGAGGTGGCCTAGGAATCTAACGCATTACCAGACTTGTAAATCTGGGAATGCATCAGATTCCTTAGTGCTCCATGGGTGCTACGTGGGAAAACCTACAGCAACACGCATGGAATGCCCCTTTCACACAGTTGTGCGCATGAAAAGGGCATATGTTTATAAGGTCAAGAAAAAGCACACAAGATGGATTTGCATGGTCTTGTAAATATGGGCTGACACACTATGCCATCGGAGCATCAGCTTTTTCTTCAATAATTTGACTGCTAATATTTCACTGATATTTTTATTGTCATTATAAAAGTGGTCATGAGTGCTGTAATATCTGGGGTAATAATTAGCAGTGCATGGCAAATGTGCGAGCTGTAGTTACCTTAGGCTGCAAGTTATAGTTACATTAAAAACCTCTAACTATAACTGCTGAATGTCTCTGGTTTTGTGTGACTAAATTCAGAACCTAACTATAACATCCTTGTAACCTTTGGTTTTTTAAGTAAATTTATCTGTTTTTCTAATTCTATTTCCTAACTATAATGTCCTTGTAATCTTTGGATTTCTATGTGAATTTCTATGTTTTTTTCAATTCTATTTCCTAACTATAACGTCCATGTAACATTTGTTTTGTTTAGTGAATTTCCTTGTTTTTTTAAGGTAAAATGGCTAACTCCCTATAAAAACTCAACCCCCATGCCTGCAGCCAGTCCCTGAGGTCCACCCCCCTAACCAACCAACCCTGTGCTTTGCACAGCCTTCGGCAGTGTGCAGCAGGAGTTGGCTGCAAGGTCTGTCTTTCTGGGTATGAGGATAGGTGTGAGAAGTTGTCTCTGGGTGTGAGAGTGGGTGTGAGGTTGTCTGGGTGTGAGAGTGGGTGTGAGAGGGTCTATGTGGGTATGGGAATGTGTGTGAGAGTGTCTGATTGTGCTCCAATAGATGAACAAAGCCTTCACCTCCATGAAGAATTTTTGATCAATTTTTAATGTGGAATCATAGAGTTAACACACTTGCTTTGCTGTCCCCAAGCCCAGGTGTGAGGATCATTTGTCCTTTCCAGAAGTGCAGCTTCAACTGGGGCACCTGCTACATTTACATTTGCAAGTGCTTGCTGTTGAGGTTTAATTTCTGTTAAATTAGCATCATGATCAGAATGGAAGGTCAACTGTCCCAAGTTTTGCACAAAATGTCTATTTAACTGGCGTACCTTGTACTGGTTAGTTAGTAAGTGCAACCTCGTTGGGTAAATGGCCATTGTACAGGAGGGGGCCCTCACAGGTCCACCTCTATTCAATGGGTTAGGGGGAGCTGCGTAGCCCCCCTCCCTGGGCCTATCTTGGCCCCAGGGATCCCATTCCCTGGGACCAACCATGTCTGCTGGGTGATCCCCAAGGCATCCAGTGTGCAATGGGACCACGGGGGAGCCTCAAGGCCCCCGTGGTGCCAGCCGGCTCAACGCCTCCTGCAGGAGCGGCATTACTTTTCCACAAAGGGAGCTGCTAGACATGCAGCTCTCTGTCTGCAAAAGCAATTGTTTCATTTGCTTCCCTACCCACATCTCTGCAGGCAGGGAAACAGAGGAAACCTCTGTTTCCAGGTGACAAGAGCACTTTGAGAGCTCTCGCCTGCTGGAAGCAGAGTGTTTGCTCTGCCTTGGCGGGAGATGTCACCGCTCAATGTAGGAGGCTGGCCTGGTTTGTAGTGGGTACCTTGGGTACTTACACTTTACACCAGGTCCAGTTATCGCTTGTTAGTGAATTTCGTTCTTTCAGCTTAGGCTGATAGAGGTAGCTATAGCAGAGCAGCTTAGGCTGAACTAGGAGACATGCACAGCTCATGCAATACCATTATAGCAACACAGTACTTATACACAAGCAAAGACAATACTCAGAGTTACCAAAAATAAAGGTATTTATTTGGGTGACACAGTACCAAAAATGTCTTAGAGGTAATACTCCTTCTGGAGGTAAGTATTATACACAATAAATACACTAGACACCAAAATTAGACAAATAAATAATCATAGAACAATGCAAACAGTAGGAAATCCAATAGAATGCAATGGGAGAAAATAGGTCTAGGGGCAACACAAACCATATGCTAAGAAAGTGGAATGTGAATCACGAATTCCCCCCTAGACAAGTGTAGTGTGTACAGAATCGCTGGGAGAGTAAGAATACATTCAAGGTAAGTAAATTACCCCACTCCAGAGCCCAGAAAAGCAGGAGTAAAGTACTGCAAGTTTCCTTAGGACACACTGGTTTTGGGATTTTGCAGCAGCCAACTAAGTCGGCAAAAAACAACTTCTGGATTATTGGACCTGAAGACCTGCAAAGGAAGGGGACCAAGTCCAGAAGTCAAAAGAAGTTCCAGGAAGGACAGGAGCCCCTGCCATCCCAGATGAGGGTGCAAACGAAGAGTCCCTGTTTAGTTGAAGAGTGCATAAATGCACCCTAGGAAGATGCCAGCGGGCTACTGCATGATGCAAAAGATGTCCCACGGCTTGAAGATCGTTGCAGATGAGATTTCGTGTTGAAAGGCGCCAACAAGACTTGACTATGACAAAAGTGAATTTTTCATCAAAATGGCACTGGGTGGACCCAGAAGGGACCTGGGGGCCTCAACTCTGTGTGAGGAGGGAGAGGGGGACCTCAGCACTTAAGAGAGCCAGGATGCCAGCCAGCACCCCCAGATGCCGCAGGATCCAGGTTCAAAGGAGGTGCAAAACGCAGTTGATGCAGCACAACAAAAGAAGGTCTCACACGGCCGGAGAACAAATCAGCGAGTTTGGCATCGCAGGATGGAGGGCTGGGGACCTGGGCCAGACTATGCATGAAGGAATTTTGCGAAGAGTGCACAGAGGCCTTGGGAGGTGAGGAAGACACAATATGCATGGGTACCATCGCTCTCATGGAAGTCAAGGTCTTACCTCCTCCAAATTGCGTCAGTAGGACCTCAGGCAGTCTATGTCGATGATGTCCACCCTCTGTGTCCTTAGGAGCACGCCTGTCATTGTGAGAGGAGCCCCGTGGTACTGGTCGTCGACATCGAAGGTGCCTGCTTGGAGCAGGGGAGTTACTCTGTCACTCCACAGGAGATTTCTTTGGTCCTTCTGGTGCAGGATGAAGACAGGGAGTCCCCAGAGCGTGCACACCGTGGAAACTGTTGCAGTTGCTGACTTGGAGCTGAGGTTGCTGAAGAAAAGTGTCTCTTGTAGACACTTTGTTGCAGTTACAGCATTTCTTGGAGCAGGCTGCGGTTGATCCGAGGTCAGAAGAGTCTGAAGTTGTTGCAGAGGATTCCTGAAGGAAAATTGCAAGCAGAATCTGAAGAGAACCCACAGGAGAGACCTTAAATAGCCCTGAGAGGGGGATTGGCTACCTTATCAGGTATGGACCTATCCGGAGGGACCTCTGACATCACCAGATGGCACTGGCCACTCAGAGCCCTCCAGAGTGTCCCCACACCTTGCAAAGCAAGATGGCTGAAGTCTGGGACACACTGGAGGAGCTCTGGGCACCACCCCTTGGATGGTGATGGACAGGGGAGTGGTCACTCCCCTTTCCTTTGTCCAGTTTCCCACCAGAGCAGGGGAGAAGGGGTCCCTGAACTGATGTAGACTGGTTTATGGAAGTAGAGCACCATCTGTTCCCTTCAAAGCATTTCCAGAGGCCGGGGGATGCTACCCCTCCACAGCCTGAAACACCTATTTCCAAAGGGAAAGGGTGTAACACCCTGCTCTTAGAGGAAATGCTTTGTTCTGCCTTCCTGGGACTGGGCTGCCCAGACCCCAGGAGGGCAGAACCCTGTCTGTGAGGTGGCAGCAGCTGTAGCTGCAGTGCAAGCGTCAGAGAGCTGGTTTGGCAGTACTGGGGTCCAAGGTGAAGCCCCCAGGATGCATAGAATTGGCTCCCTAATACCAGATTTAGAATGGGGGAACAATTCCATGATCTTAGACATGTTACATGGCCATATTCGGAGTTACCATTAGGAAGCTTCATATAGGTTTTGACCTATATGTAGTGCACACGTGTAATGGCGTCCCGCAATCACAAAGTCCGAGGAATTGGCCCTGAACTATGTGGGGGCACCTTTGCTAGTGCAAGGGGGCCCTCACACTTAGTACATTTGCACCTAACCTTCAGCAAGTGAAGGTTAGACATATAGGTGAATTATAAGTTTCTTAAGTGCAGTGAAAATGGCTGTGAAATAGTGTGTGCACTATTTCACGCAGGCTGCAATGGCAGTCCTGTGTAAGGGTTTGTCTGAGCTCCCTATGGGTGGCAAAAGAAATGCTACAGCCCATATGGATCTCCTCGAACCCCAATGCCCTGGGTACCTATGTACCATATACTAGGGACTTGTAAGGGGGGTCCAGTATGCCAATTGAAATTGGTAAATGAAGTCACTGGCCTACAGTGACAAATTTAAAAGCAGAGAGAGCATAAGCACTGAGGTTCTGGTTAGCAGAGCCTCAGTGACACAGTTAGGCACTACAAAGGCATAGGCAATAATGAATACACTGTTCCTGGCAGAAAAGAAGGGAAACCCAATGGTTTAGGAGCAAGAGCCCTCACACATCCATTCGGATGTCATGCTTCATCATTGGGGTGCTCCTCATTAGACCGGCGCTGCAATGTCTGACGGACTCCCCATGAGGGCGCTCTTTGCCGGAGATCTTTTAGAATAACTGCTGTGATGAACTAAGACCTACAGGCAGGTCGTAGTTCAAAACAGGAGAGAGTTAAAATTGGTTCTATACCCCGACAGGAATCTCTCATTTAAAGGGCAGCAAAGGGATAAGACCAAGATTAAAAGCAAATTGAAAGTGATAAATTGAGGTAATGCTATAACACTTTCTGGAATAATAGGGGCAAGAAACTATTTCAAAGCCACCTAAATATTGGTCAACATGTTTTGCGTCTTACAGTCTACCAGATCCACTGACGCTTCTTCAGGACCATGAAAAACAAAGAAACTTCTCCTGTATCACAAGGAATAAAGTATTTTAGTGTAGTTTATCAAAATCAAATAAACCAAGCAAAACGTTGCAGTCACTTACAATAAAGCGCACTGTCCGTCCAGTCAACTAAACACATAAAGGTCACCCTGGAAAAAGTTAAGAGAAAAACAACATAAGTAATGGTGATGTAAACGTGACCAGTGCTGGATTAGTGCGCATACTGAGTGATAAACCACAAAGCACAATGTGAAATTGAGAAAAAGAACTTACCATCCCCTACTGTAGGAAGGGCTCCATAGGAGGTGCACGCATAAGATTGTCCCTACTAAGTGGAAAATGGGAAAGATACCACAAATGCATACACTCCTGTCAGTTTAATCAATATAAAAGATCATATCAGACCAAATAGCAACCTTAGTAAGGTCAACATCTTGTAATAGAGAATCATTGTGATATACATGTAATTAGTATAGAACAGGCTTAGGCATTATTCCAAATCGTACCCAAAACATAGCAAAAACATTTTTTAATTTATGTGAAAAGTACATGAATGAGTTAATGTAATTAGCCCTCTGTAACCACAGCAAGAACGGTGCTTCAAATTTAAGTGTCGGAGGTATAGGAACAACACAAGCGCTCACAGCCAACTGAGCAGGGGGCCCGTGTGTCAGTTAAGCAGCGATCTCAAGAGTGCCTAAAAAGTGCACAGGGGATTAACTACAGCGGCAGCGCCAAACGCACACTCAGTCCAACTTGGCAAAGAGAGGGACTGCAAGGTACCCACAATTTGCCGCGGCAGTCTCTTCCTCCATCACCTACCCCAGCGTGTCCTCCTGTATCAATACATGCTGCGGGAAGACGCAACGTTATAAAGCCTGGGGACGCGGAAGTGAAGCGTTTCTCTGGCATGAATAGTAAAGAGAGAAGAAGGATCACAAACCAGTGTAGCTGCATCATCAACACTGTAAAAGGACTAAAAACTGCCACATTGGAAGCCATGATGGGTAGGAGTCCATAATTCAAAGAGTAAAAGCACTTCGTTTGGAAATAAAACGTCAGCTAATACAATGAGGCAATCCTATGAGAGAAAATGTGCCAGAGTCAGGAACCTCAAACAGATTTGATAATGGAGGACTATTACCAAGGGTGATAGATTGTAAGAGCCAGTGTCCAACTGCAGAGGGCTCACAAAGTGGAGTAAAATTATCTGGACATCAGTCTCTAGAAAAATATATGAAGCTAAGAACATTTGATTGATATAGATAATGTCACATTCTGCGAATGTGTGATGCTGAAAAAAAGAAATAAACAAATATCATGAGGCCATGCGTCAAATTGCTACTAAAAAGGACAAAGGAAAAGGAGGTAGAGTCTAATGGGCCTTCTGAGACAAGCTTATCCAAGGTATATCATCATTAAGGCTTGTGACATGCGTCTGGAGTCTGTACACCCAACGTTGTTCAAGTCTAAACAACAAACGTGTAGTATCACCCTGAAAATTAGGGGCGTCGAGGACCACCCATTTAGGATCGTCTGGGTCGTGGGGGACTTCAAGGAAATGAGGGCAAAGTTTTGTAGTAATGCGCCTACACCTAATATTACTTCCGTGCTCGTTTATTCTTGTCTTCACAGGTCTAGTGGTCATGCCCACATAGCGTAAACCACAAGGGCACGTAATCATGTAGATACACTGTCTGGTGTTGCAATTGGTATGTTTTGTAAGGCGCCAGTGGCCAAAAGGTTCTAAGTCAAGGGTCATAATAGAATTGGTCAAAGGGCAAACGTTACACTGCCCACAAGGATAGTGGCCAATCACTGGAGGAAGATTCCAGAGTGTTGATTGTGAATTGTCCCTAAGATTGCTACGGGGACGAGTATGTACCACTAAATACTTAATGTTATGGGTCCGCTTGAATACAAAGAGAGGTCTAGGGATTGTCTCTCCTCCACTTGTTAGAATTGCCCACCTCTTATTGATTAATTTCCTAACATCATTGGATGATGGAGTGAAGATTGAGACACAAGTGAGATGTTGAATGCGCTACTTGCTCTCACTGTTTAGAAGAGCTTCACAGTTGTTATTTCGAGCTCTCTTGCAAGCTTGTTTCACGGTATGTGTTGGGTACTGATGTGCATGTAATTTAGTCTGAAGGTCATCAGCTTGAACCTCATAAGCCGTTGATGAACTACAGTTCCGTCGTAACCTGAGGAATTGCTCAAAAGGTAGATTATCACGTAGGGCTTTTGGGTGATGGCTATCGTATTTCAGTAAACTGTTGCGATCATTAGATTTATGGTAAGTACATGTAAACAGTTTACCATTGTGAATACTGATCAGCAGATCAAGAAAAGCCACCTGGGTGGTAGTACAGTGGAGGTGAATTTGAGATAAGGATCAAGTGAATTAATTCAATCACTGAAAGGGTTGACTTCAGCCAGGGGGCCCTGCCAAACTATCAAGATGTTGTCAATATAACAACACCATAACTTAATATAGTCATGGAAAGGATTAGTATGAGTGAGGATAAACTGCTTCTCGAAGCTATACATATACAGGCAGGCCAGACTTGGGGCAAAGGTACTGCCCATAGAAATACCCCGGATCTGGTGGAAAAGCTGCTCCTCAAACTGATTTTTTTTTTTGTCATTGCCAAAGTCGCACATTGCATGATAAATGTTATAGGGGAAGACAGATTCCCAGAGCCTTCACACAATAAAGTTTCCACTACCTGTAATGTTGCCTCAAGGGGTATATTCGTGTAGAGGGCCTCAACACTGAGGGTGATCAACCCATGGACCTCCACTGTGTTGTTAATAGTCTCAATCAAATTCAACACATCTTTTGTGTCTTGAAGATAGGTGGATGTTCCCTTAACCAATGGCTGGAAAAAATGGTCGCAAAAGATGGACAAGGGTTCAAGCACTGAGCCTATCCCAGATACTGTGGGACGTTCAGGAGGCGGAAGTTTTCCCTTGTGAATCTTGGGTAAACAGTAAAAGTAAGGGGTCCGGGGATTCGTAGTGTCTAGGAATGCCGCCTCCTTTGGAGATATCCAAGAGTTATTCAGAGCTTCTTCTACCATTGACCTGATCTGGAACTGGAGTGTGGAAGTGGGATCCCTAGCAATAGGAACATAATAAGTCAAATCACTGAGGAGACGTAAGCATTCTTGCCTATAATCGTCAGTGTTCATTATGACAATTGCCCCTCCCTTGTCAGCCTGTTTGATAACAATGCTGGGGTCATTAGCTAATCTTGCTAAAGCTTCTCTTTTGACCGTAGAGATATTACAAAATGGTTGTCTGGGTCATAATGAAGCAAGGTCCGTCAGCACTGCCTTCTCAAATGCAAGGACCTCACAAGGAATCGAAGAGGGTGGAGGAACAAGTGTTGAGGGAGGTCGTAACCCTGAGTCTGTTGGGAGAGGTGTGTCTGGCTTATTCTGAAAGAAGAAGTGTAACCGGATTTTATGGAAAAATTTAGAAAGTTCACAATTCAATCTAAAGAGATCTTATCCCGGAGTAGGGACAAACCCTAAGCCCCGATTAAGGACACGTGCCTCGTCCACTGAAAGGAGTTTGGAAGATAGATTTACCACTAGGTTCTCGGGGTGGGTTCTGGCTCCTGGTAACCATTTGGGGTTCTTCCCTCGCCCACAGTATGTGTCTGCCTCTTCTTCTCCTTCTGCCTCTTCCTCTGCCCCGTCCGCAGCCTAAAAAAGGCATGTATGGCATCATGGGATGTGGTTGGAAGAAGGGAAAAGGTGACTGCCAGGACATGGGGTGGTTCACGGGGAAAGGAGGGTAGTTGTAAAAGGACTGTGGGGGATTGTCATCTGTGCTCCATCCGTCTGAGGAAGAACTGTTACTATTGGAACGTGGTTTTCTGAAGGATGATTGTGAATCATCTGATGATCGAGACTGTGTATCCACTTCAAAGTCATCCTTAGTGTAAGGGTAGACTTTCTCTCTACTGAATCTGGTGATATCCTTCTGAAGTTTAGACATTTTCTGGTGTGTTAGAAATTCCTTGGTTTCACTTAGTTCAGCGTTTATCTCTGATAAACGACTTTTGAAAGCAGTCAAAGTAACCGTAGTTTTAAGGGTGCTCTCTAAAAGATTGAGCTGAATCAGAATGGTGTCAGAAAGACGCTTTGAAGTGTTAATATTCAGGACTAGCCAGTCCCTTGTACACTTCCAGGCTATCTGGGCCCAATCTTTCCTGAATGCTAGGTCTTGTAAAAAGATTCTGGGCATGCTGGACACGAGTAGACCGTTAAGAGCTATGTTGGCTCGAAGATACTCTGTCATAATTGTCCCATGCATTATGGTGTTAACAAGGTCTTGTTTCAGGGTAGACAATTTGTCCCAGTCTTCTTTGAGACTGCCTGAAGGTGCAGATCTGTCATTGTTAAGGATAGATGGGGTTTGCAAAATGGCCGCAACTACATCATCATTGAAACTCAAGCCTTGGAAATTGTCCATGCCTAATAAGAGATGTGGCAATTAGCGAAAGGCTTCTCTAGAAAAATACAGAAAGTCCCACAGTGTAGAGACTCCGAATGCATGTCACAGGCCTTAATGACGATATACCTTAGATAAGCTTGTCTCAGAAGGCCCATTAGACTCTACCTCCTTTTCCTTTGTCCTTTTTAGTAGCAATTTGACGCATGGCCTCATGATATTTGATACTTTCTCACAAACGCTCCCGCCAAGTCAGAGCAAAAAGCTATGTCCAAGGGATGAGCACTCTAGGGCATAGTAGGAGCGGTCCCCAAGGCCAATATTTGCTCCACGAGGGGGGCTGCATGGCCCCCCTCCAACATTTAAGTTAGCCCAAGTGAGGTGGTAGTCTCCGGGGGGGCCATGTGAGAAAGTAGCCTCTTCCTAGCAAGTTTACCCCCATTTTTGGACTGTTTGTCAATGTGTTTTTCTGTCTCACTGGCATCCTGCTAGTCAAGACCCCAGTGCTCATAGTTTGTGGCCTACATGTCAGTATGTTTTACTGTTTTGTCAGCGTGCTTGACTGTGTCACTGGAGTCCTGTTAACCAGAACTCCAGTGCTTATGCTCTCTCTGATTCCAAAATTGTACTTGCATACTGGTAACCCAGTATTCCACTCCAAATTGGCATACTGGACCCCCTTATAAGTCCCTAGTATATGGTACCTAGGTACCCAGGGCATTGGGGTTCCTGGAGATCCTTATGGGCTGCAGCCTTTCTTTTTCTACCCATAAGGATCTCATACAAACACTTCTTCAGGATTGCCTTTGCAGCTTGAGTGAAATAGTGTAAGAACTATTTGAAAGCCATTTTCACTGCACCGGGTCACTTATAAGTCACCTACACATCTAACCTTCGGACTCTGAAGGTTAGATGCATAGTACTTGTGTGTGAGGGCACCCCTGCACTAGCAGAGGTGCCCCCACTTTGTGTCAGCCCATTTTCCCGGACTTGGTGAAGGAGGGGACATCATTATAAATGAGCACTAGGTCAAGAAATATATGTAGCTTCACAATTGTAAGTCTGAATATGGCCATGTGAGGTGTCTAGGAACTGGAAATGGTACCCCCATTCTGATTCTGGTATGGGCAGTCCAATTCCATGCACCCTGTGGGCTCCACCATGGACCCTCAGTACTGCCAAACCAGCTTTCTGAGGTTTGCACTGCAGCCCCAGCTGCTGCCACCTCACAGACAGGCTTCTGCCCTCCTGGGGCTTGAGTAGCTCAATCCCGGGAAGGCAGAACAATGCATTTCCTTTAGAAGAGGGGTGTTACACCCTCTCCCTTTGTAAATAGGTATTACAGGCATGGAAGGAGTATCCTCCAAGAGCCTCTG
The DNA here is from genome assembly GCF_031143425.1 of Pleurodeles waltl. Taxonomy (NCBI): domain Eukaryota; kingdom Metazoa; phylum Chordata; class Amphibia; order Caudata; family Salamandridae; genus Pleurodeles; species Pleurodeles waltl. Next base: position 629,023,329 of record NC_090447.1, read on the forward strand.
TAAATGCTTTGAAGGGCACACATGGTGCCCTCCTTGCATAATTCAGTCTACGCCGGTTCAGGAACCCCAATGCCTGCTGTGGCATGAAACTGGAGAAAGGAAAGGGGTGTGACCACTCCCCTGTCCAGCAGCACCACAGGGGTGGTGCCCAGAGCTCCTTCAGAGTGTCCCTGGGCTTTCCCATCCTGTTTTCAGGATGGCCAGAGAACTCTGGGAGCATCTGAGTGGCCAGTGCCAGCAGGTGATGTCAGAGACCCCTCCTGATAGGTGCTTACCTGGTTAGGTGACCAATCCCCCTCTCAGGACTATTTAGGGTCTCTCCTCTGGATGTTTCCTCAGATTCGGTTTTGCAAGATTCCAGCAAGACTCCTCTGAAACCTCTGCTTCACCTTCTACAATCGGGTCAACCGCAGCACTGCTCCAGGAATTCTACAACTGCAACAAAGTATCCAAGAAGGCTACTGCAACTCTGTAACGTCAGGTCCTGCAAGCAACTGCAACAGTTTCCAGGTTGTGCATGCTCCAAGGACTGCCTGTCTTCATCCTGCACCAGAAGGATCGAAGGAATCTCCCTTGGACTGACAACGTCACTTCCCTGCTTCAACAGGCACCTTTCTGCAGTGACGACCGGTACTCTGGGTCCCCTCTCCTGATGACGAGCATGGATCCTGGAACACAGATGGTGGACTGAAGTGACCCAGACTGTCCAAAGGTTCAACTGTCCAAATTTGGTGGAGGTAAGAGCGTGTATCCCTGAGCCAGACAGTAGCCCTGTGCACCAAGTGTTTTGCAGCTCCTAGGGCTTCTGTGCGCTTCTCCAACGAATCCATCGTGCCCAGCATAGCCGAGGTCCCCAGTACACCATCCTGCTATGCTCAGCTCCCTGAGTTGTTCTCCGGCAGCGTGGGATTACATTGTGTAGTGCTGCAATGACCACAATTTGCAACTCCTTTGTCCCCGTGTCCTGGGACTCCTTTGTGTGCTACCTGGTCTTCTGAGGGCTCTCTGAAGTGATGAGAGCCCCCTCTGTCTCCATAGTCTGAGTTGAGACCCCCTGGTCCCTCCTGGATCCAGGTAGCACCTTCTCCCGCCAAACATGTCTCTTACGTGAGCCAAGACTTTTTGACGGAATCCAATGACGAAACCCAGCCTGCATTCTTCTACTCGACGTGGGACATCTCTTGCACCGAGCAGGAACCCGCAGCTGTCTTCTTTGGTGCATTTCTGACTTTTTCTTCTAACCTGAGAACCCACTTTTGCACCTTTATCCTGGTTAGCAGGGGCATCTTTTTACCCCTGGACTCTTCAGCTGTTCTTGGACTTGGTCTCCTCTCTCCACAGGTCTTCACGTCCAGGAATCCATTGTTGATGTCTTGCCGTCTTGCTTGTTTTTTTTGCATAATTCTTTATCTCGACTTCTAGTGTGTTCTTAGGAAACTTGCTGTACTTTACTCCTGCTTTCCTGGGCTCCGGGGTGGGGTACTTTACTTACCTTTGGTGTTTTCTTACACTTTCAGCACCCCTCTACACACTACTCTTGCCTAGGTGGGGAACCGGCTTTCTCATTCCACTATTTTAGCATATGGTTTGTGTTGCCTATAGGCCCATTCTAGCCTCTGGTGATTTCACTTTTTGTTCTATTTTCTGACTATTTACTTACCTGATTTTGTTTACTGATGTATATTTTGTGTATAATCCTTACCTCCTAAGAGAGTATAGCCTCTAAGATATATTTGGCATTGTGTCACTAAAATAAAGTACCTTTATTTCTGGTAACACTGAGTATTGTCTTTCTTGTGTGTAAGTACTGTGGGGCATATTTATTCTCGGTTTGCGCGATTCTGCGTCCAAAAATTTGACGCACAATCAGCGCAAACGTTGCCCCATATTTAAACTCTGACGCCCGAGCCCGCGGACGACAAAAATCTGCCGTGTGCGTCAATTTTTGGATGCGTCAACCCGCCCTGCGTTAATGATATGCAGGGTAGGCTTTCCCGTCCAAAAAACGACGTACACGGCCGTGCGTCGTATTTATGCTTCCGGGCAAAAATTACTCTCGGTCGGGAGGCGGAGCAAAAAAATGACGCAAAGCCCGATGTGCGTCAAATTTTAACGCCTGGGTCAGGGCAGGTGTTAAAATGGGGCAAACACACCTGTATTTAATCAGAACACACAGAAGCAACAGCAGAGCAGCAGAGCAGCAGAGCAGCAACAGGGAGACATGGAGGTGATCTTTATCCAGCGTGCACGTAGACGCAGAGCCCTGCAGCAACAACAGCAGCTATAACAACACCAGCAGGGACCCCAAAGGCAGCGCAGAAGGCAGGAGAGGATATTCCGCCCAAGAACAACCCTGCATGGCCTCAGGGAACACGACATCATGCAGAGGTACCGGTTGAACTGACAGGCCATTCAGCTGCTGCTGCAAAACATTGAACAGCAGTTGGCCCCCACTTTAGTGACACCCCGCACTATCCCAACAGAAACAAAGCTGCTTGCCGTACTTCACCTGCTGGCAAGTGGCTCGTTTCAAACAACTGGTGCCCTGGTTGGCGGAATATCACAACCATCATTCTCCGCATTTCTGCCAAAAGTACTGGATGCCATCATTCGCCTGACACCCCTCCACATCTGCTTCCCTAACACACTGCAGAATCAGCAGGAAACTAAACAGGGGTCTACGCCATCAGTGGCTTCCCACACTTCCTTGGTGCAATCGACTGCACACATGTACGCCTTGTGCCACCTGCTGCAACAGAACACCTCTACCGCAACAGGAAGCACACACATTCAATCAACGTGCAGGCCATAGTCGATCACCAGGGATTGATCACCAACATCGTGGCTAAATATCCTGGGAGTGTACATGACTCATTCATCTTCCGTCACAGCACCATCAACCAACACTTCCAGGATGGACGGTATGTCAATGGACTACTTGTTGGTAAGTACAAAAACCTAATTATATACACACTGCACAGCAACCCTCTAGGACACACAACACATACACCACAACAGCAGCATCTAGACAGGAACACACTGATGTCCTCACATCACTAGCCATGTTTCTTAAGTCACCATTGAACCTGTCACACATTGGAATCTACTGTACAGCCTAATGTTAAGACATTAATGAGTGTGGTTGCCTAAATGTCACCTTCCAAATTGTAAGTCTCACAATAACCTTTACATTAATACATTGCATTAGTTTCAAGGGATGGGATGTACGGGGTACTTTGATATGAACGTGTTAACAACACTTCCAAATTTAAATGTGCATGGAACTATCATCTCACCCTCAGTGAAGACACACGGACACCTGTATCACAAGTCATAATGCCAGGGAGGGCACACTCTATTGCAAATCCCAAAACATACTGCTGACAAACAGTTAGCAGACAAACACTTGCTCAGCCAAGGAAAAAACACAATGCAGATGGTATAGCCTACAAGTCTAGGTTGTCACATTAGTACACAAAAGAGTCACAGACAACACAAGACAACGACTGCCATTAAAGGTCTTTTCAATAGTGCCAGCTACATCTACATGATCCCATTCTGTGTTTTTCTTTCAGCTGATCAGGGGTATGGCATCCAGCTATGGCTAATGAAACCATTTGGGAACCCGACTACAGCTGCAGAGCGGGCATACAACGATGCCCATTAGAGGACATGCAGCATCGTCGAGCGTACCTTTGGGATCCTCAAGTCAAGGTTCCGCTGCCTTGACATCACTGGCGGTAGCCTACTATATTCCCCAGAGATGGTCTGTAGGATCATACTCACTTGTGCCATACTGCACAACATTTGTGTAAAAAGGAACATTTCCCTCCTGGAACCAGACCCATACATGCCTGAAGACGACGAAGAGGAGGATGCTGCCCTGCAACAGGAGGGGGAACAACCAAACACGGCTGCTGGAGTGCGTAGGCGCCAACAGATTGTAAATAATTAATTTTCTTAATTATCACTATCACCACTTAATGCACTATTGTAAATAAACACTGATAACAAACACCACATCATGGTTTGGCCTATTCTTTTCTGCCCACCTTTAGTTTGAAATAGCTGAAGAAGAATGTCGTCTCATTGAGCAATAATTATATAACAATCATCACACAAAAAAATACACCACAAATGTAATGGCCACCATACAATGGTCAAATACACACACCATGTAAATGACAGACATCCTGTACAGTTCACCTTTGAAGGGCAATAGCTGAGGACCACACATATGACTCAAATACATGTAGGAAACATGGATCATCGCAGCAGATGGCACACAACTAAAACACCATCACTCAACTAGGGGAAAACAGGCCTCATACATCAGGCAGTTCACACGCTAATGCTTTAGGAACAGGAATGTAGTACTAGACTCTTGCCAACAGTAATTCCAACTATTTACTATCATTGCAATGACTATCTGTCGCTAGAGTTACACATAAGCAGAACATACACAGCACAAGTGCTACACCTATGACAAGCATCCAGCACATCACATCCCATCTACATGTCAGCCCTTTTCTAAAAACATTACACACACTTGCAGCTGCTCACACCCCACCTATCTGAAGAGGTCCCTGGAATGCCGATTTGTGTACACTCAGATTCCCTCATCTACACACACACACTCACAAGAGTCATCCAGTGTGCCACACCTTTTACTATGCCGACCATTGTCATACTACCATCTCACTGCATGGAACACAGCTCATATAATACACTGCCTTGGAGTTTATAAGGCCTGGTATCACCTGTAGATTGATTCTTCTGTGAAAGGTACTGTAGACTATTTATCAGCTAATCCCATCTGACAGGACTAGTGAGACACAGATGGAGGCCACACCTGTGATCCCCTCCATGCACACCACCCAAATGTACATGCCCCATCCCTGCAGATGCCTCCTACTGCATACATGTTTGAATTTGAGCTATTACATCATTAAGCTTTGACACAAATGTTGCAGTTGAAAACTTTATCTGGGTTCATGTGTCACCTTCAAAGCAACACAGGATATACACAGTGTGACATCTCAATTGTCTAATGCTCCCTCTGACCAGTCCTAGTCAGAACATGTGATCATGTGATTACTGAAAGAGCTTGCTCCTGATTGACCCAGCATCCTGTCAGCCTGACTGGCACCTGTCCGTGGGTCACTCTACAGATACCTGGGGTCCACCTATGGACCACACGTGCTGTCCAAAACCTTTTGTACCTCAGACACTAATTTGTCATTAGCCTCGTCAATGTATACTCAAATACATAGTAGTGCATCATCTGACTGTCATTTGCATCCGATTTGTGACAGTGCCCATGAATAGCCAAATCTTGGCCCTTCCGTTGTCTGACCTTCATTAATGCCTAAACTTAAAAGTGTGACAGTGGACCAGGAACATAGTGTATGATGATGTAAATGGCCTCCATCAAAGCCAGCAACCTCAGATAATGTCCATGAAAAGGTTACACATAAGAGGACCCTGACTGTTCAAAATGCTGAGTAACACTTTTTCAAATGATAAAGATGAGTCGTGTGTTGAATACCAGCCATTTACTTCTGCACAGAGGCCATGATGTTTCATGATACATTACCATCCACAGAGGCCACCTGGAGTAGAAATGTGGCAATTACACATGCCAGATCCAGACACCTGAGACATTCTCTCACTCAGCACACCAAGGTTGCCCATTCGAAAGTCTCATTACACGTGTTCAGTGACAGGGTGGGACCATCCATGTGTAGGTGACCATGTCCTCAATGGCTTCTCTCCATTTTTGCTACAAACAATGCCCAATTGAAACAAGATTAGCTGCCACTAACTCATGAGGAGACCTGGAAGTTACAGTGACAACATACACCCTGACATTTGATAGTGGATCTATATTGGACCACACACATAAACATGTACCATCCAATCAACAAAATATTTGCAAGCAGCCGATCACAGTAGTGTCCCAGTTGTAACCTAGCTGGAAGAATGAAACATGCCACTAAACCAGGTAATGCATAAAGGGCCACATACATCAACAACCTATTTGTCATCAGCACATGAGGAATGTTGAGATTTAGCAAAAAATATCAATGCAAAATGGTATGTCAGATTGCTCAAAAGAATCAATAGGGCAAACGTCAAATGGGCAAATGGGATTACAGAATGGCAAACAGTGAATCATACCCTATGTGCTTCCATGAGCCTGCTGCTGCAGGTTTAGCATTACTGAATTTGGGAAAACCTTAGATAAATTAGCAAGTCTGGAAGAGCAAACCCTAGGGTGCTGGGGGCCTAAGTCCACCTCTACCGCCCCCCAAATATACATGAGATATGCACATGTGAAGTACACACATGCATAAGGCGCATGTGTGGCCTACATGTCAAAAGTAAAACACATATAAGATACACAAACTCATAATTAGGACATGGTTACCCCCTTAAAAAGTGTAGGTGACAATTGCACTACCTATTTGGCCTATATATAATTTTGATTACCGTGATAAATGTGGACACATTTTTGCTAAGGAATACATCCTGGTATCCCATTCTTAATTTGAAATTAGAAATCAGCATTTACCCAAAATATGTGTACAATTATGAGTAATAACCATTCTGAGCAATCATTACTATTGCACTGTGAATACCTTCTATACATCCTATAAGGGACATTTGCCATAGCTAACCCCAAATGTGTATCACTTAGCACCGTTTGGTCATGACAAATTTCTTTTCACAATTTGACAAATTAAAGACATATTTGTCATAATGCGTCATATTTCCACGCATACAGCTTGGGCATCATAATTTTTGACGCATAGGAGTGCACATAATGCTGAGTCAAAAAAATCAAATTAAAATAAATATATTAATAACCAGCATTACATGGCCACCATTTTTTCTATAATGCGTCATGTTTCCACGCATACAGCTTGGGCGTCATAATTTTTGACGCACAGGAGTGCATATAATGCAGAGTCAAAATGTATTTTCATATTTGGTTATCATATTTGCCAGCGGCTTAAATTTCAACTCTAGAACTGTAAAATAAGCCTTAAACAAATATAAGGGAACAATGATGAAATCATTTTTGACTCTGCATTAAGTGCACTCCTATGCGTCAAAAAATATGACGCACAATCTGTATGCGTGAAAAAATGCCGCATAACGGGGAAAAAAACGGCGGCCATTTTATGCAGGATGTGATGTAATAGGATATCCTGTTTACACAATCTGTACTGTGGGTGTACTTTCACTTTCACTTTGCAGTCTCAGATTACAGTGTACCTTCTCTATTGTGCTTTTGTCATCATTGTCTTGTTGTTGAATACTGTCTGAGTCTGTATTGTATTATTTTGTCAAGTCCAGTGTTTCTTTTATTGTCTGTGGGAGTCTGTTGTGGGTAGTGTAATTTAGGGGTTAGTTGGGCTCTTATTCTTAAGTTTTCTTTGTTTTTCACTACTCTACCTTTCCCCATGTCCCCCTTTTCCTTTTTCTCCAACTTTTTCCACTTTGTTAGTGCTGAGATGTCAGGTAGGCCACGGCTTGCCAGGATGGGTGAGGAGGAATTGGGGGGATTTATATGGCTTGTTTGCCATTTCCTCCCACTCATGCTGGAGGCTGGGGGTCGTGTGATACAGGGGTATCACACGGAGGCCCGTAAAGTCCGGTGGGGGAAGGTGCGCCATCACTTGGTCCGTGTCTATGGTAGCCTGAGGAATGACCATCAACTTAAGCACCCCTGGGCTGATCTGATATCCAGGGAGCAAGATCTGCTGGACCACCTGGGAATCAGATTGGTGGCCATGTTGGTGAGTATACATCAATTACATGTGCACAATTGAAAGCTGTGTGGGGACATGTGATGATTGTTACCCAATCTGCCAGATAAGTAGCTGACTGTGTGTAGTGCTAGGGAAACCTACTGGGTAATTGTTGCACAATGTGAAGGAAGACTAATGCTAGCAGTCAGGTAGCTCATGTTTTCTACACATTCCGGTTGCCTGTAGCAGTATGTAATGTAGTGCTGCCTTTGTGTCAGACAAGCAACACGTTAATGACTCAATTTGAACTGTACAGGTTACAATAGCCAGTGAAAAATGGATGTTGAAACATCATACCTACATATGTAGACGCCATAGCTAGACTGACATTTGTAAACCCAATATGATGCTATAAATGAGTGCTGCCTTCACGTCAATTGAAGTTAGATATGTTGTCCACACATATGTCACATGTGTGTCTGGTTGGTGTGTGGAGAAAATGACCACATAGGCTGTTTGAGTTTGAGGGGTCATGCAGTCCTCAAGTAACCAGCTTTTGGATGTCTCTCTTAGATGCACATGATGAGATGAATGCACCCCTATATTGTTGGGGCATACTAATGGAGGTGCATCTTTGACACCACATGACTGTCCAGGCCACTGCATGTGTGTAGTAGGGTATGTAACTGTAGCAGGAGACTCATCCAATGTAAATGTTGCTCAAGAATTATTCCATGCAGTATGAGCATATGTGAAAGTGTTTCATTATGCATGTCATATTCTCACATTGTCTTTGTAATTGCAATTGTTTGTCAGTGCACGGATTCTGAGTATATTCTTCCTTCCATACTTTACAGGTGGACCTGCACCGTACACTGTGGGAGAGGTGGCTCATTTTGCGGACCCCAACACCTACAGTGAGTGTTGCATGTGTGCTATTTTTATTGTTTGCTGGTGATGCATGATGAACTACTGTGTGTTGAACAGAATTCAAGGTTTGATGCGCTGCCCCTTCATTAGTATTGTTCCATTAGTGGGATTTCAAATATCACTTCAGTTTTAGTAGACCTATGCTTATCCATCTCTCAGATTTTGGGTCTGTAGGCCATTCCAGTAGGGCCCGCTATGAGGAATGGGATGAGTCATGTGGAATACACTGGTTAATGTAAGAGTTGCTCTGGGACTTGTCTCGGACTGAGTCTGCATTTCAGACTGACATTCTCCCAGATAGCTTCTGCAAAAGGCTTGTCTGAAATATGCAGCTTCCCTAGTTGAGGATGGACTGAGTACACTGTAGGTTGGATCTTCCGGGGGCATGTACTTCCACAAGTTGAACTAGAAGTGTGTGGGACTAGAGTGCAATGGCCTAGGTGTTCATTCTACTCATGATCATGGGTGTTCTTGCTCCTCTGTGTGTGTGGTAAAATATGCCTCACTGGTAGTATGTGATGTTGGCCTAAGTCAGTACATTTTGACATGTGTGGACCTTGGATAGCACAAGGTTTAGCTGACTCCAATTTGTTGCTAGCCCTTTACTGGTGTTGTGTGTGGAGGCAAATACTTGTTGACCTTTCTATACACTCCTGGGTGTGCATTGAATATGGGATTGTTGGTTGTTCTTCCCACCCCACCCTCAAAGACTGCCATGTGTTTGGGAATAGGGTACCTAGGACTGTAGCAACCAATATGTTACACATACTTGTGACCATTTGCAACTTTGTTTTGAACCTAGTGTACAAACTTGGTTATGGCACATGAGCTCTATACTAGCAAAAAACAATTACAAATGGCAGATATTGAGGGGTGTGATTGTTATCACATAGAGTGACATATGTAGTGAAGTCAGAAGGCGGAAGAGGTGCAACCATAATGTCAGCTGCATTACCCATTATTTGGATGACAAGTTTAGGCTGATGTCACCCATCATGTAGAGACATGTAAATGCTAGGTGTGAGATGCCCTTTTGTATGCAGGCTTCCCATGTACTTCCTCTGAGACTTTCAATGATCTATGTTGTGAAAATAGCTGTTACAACTACAGTAAAAGTAATGTGCAATTGACCCATTGTGCTATTACACCCAATGCATTTCCTATGGTAAATAGTTGCCCTTTCTCTTCACAGCTGCAAACATGAGTGCCGCACAGAGGCATGAGTTTGAAAGGCGGGCAATGAGATACCGGCACATCCTGCAGGTGCAGTCGGGGTTCCGAAGGATGGCCCGAAAATACCAAGCGGATCGGGCATCCGGAGCATGGTGAGCCTCACCACAAGGTGGCCCAACATTGCCCACTACAGCCACCACCACCACATCCACCAGTTCTCCCCAAGTGGCCCCAGCAACGGCGGGGACAGTTGACCCTGCCTCTGCAGCACAACCTGGACCCAGCAATTTCAGAGCTGCAGGACAGTCCAGTGGGCTACCAACAACTCCCACACCGAGCACCTCTGCCAGCACACAGACAGCAGCAGCCCCTCCTATTGACCCTGCGGCATTCCTGGCTTTAGACAGGAAAATGGACAAGTTTATTCGTAAGGTGGACAAGCTGAGCCAGGATGTGGCCTACATTAAGAAGAGGGTTAGGTCCATCAGGCGGACCCTACGGAGGGCCAACCTCTAGGACTTTATTGATTGTTTTAAATGTATCCCTCCCCTCTCTCCTCTTTCCTTTTTGTCATGATAGTTGGGTTTTGGGGATTAGTGTTAGGTTAGTGTAGGTTGTTAGCTTAGTTAGTGTTAGGGAGGAGGGTGGGGGGTCCTTATTCTTTCTATATTTCATTTTTGTGTGTGGGTGTCAATGTTGGGATTCCTGTCTGTTTAGAAAAAAAAAAATACAAAAAAAATAAAAAAAAATATATGATTGTTTAGGATAGTATAGTATGTGTGTAGGTTAGTATGTGTTGTCCTGCATGTGTCCTGTCTCATAATGGTGGGTGGGGGGTTGATGTTTAGATCGATTCGGTATATGTGTAGAGGAAGTTTAGATTAGGTTAGTTAGGGACAGTTGTGGGTTAGGAGTAGTCAGGTTAGATTAGTGTAGGTATGACTTTTCCCTTAGTTGCCTCTGGTGTGAATACATATGAATAAACATATAGTTAACCCTTTGCATTATGTGTTAACTGCTACTTGATCATGGCCTTGACATCAGTGTAGGTGATTGTTTTTCTATGACATTTGGGTCCTATGCTACACACCAAAGAAAATAGAGGTTTAAAATGGCAGCTACCCCTGTTTTAACTTGGTAAGTATCCACCATTTGATAGACCCACAATTAGTAGTTTACATGGATCACCAAGGATTTGTGTTGATGAGTAGGTATTCTACATCACAAAGTGTGCTTCCAGACTTGGTATTGTGTGTAATTTATTAAGTCGGACTGCAGTGTGATGTTCAGGGCCATCTTTGTAGATGAGGTGTTGTTAACACTCTTGTCTTGTTGTCTTCATTGCTGACATAGATCATGTGTGCAAAAATTCAGCATGACTTCCCTTCATGGAAGTATACTCAGAAAGGGTGATTGATGCAGTGTTTAGTTGTGTTTGCTTAGATTATACTGCATAATTTCATGTTTTAGTATTGCATGGTGCCTACATTTATCAGCCACCATTAGTTGACTTGGATTGCTATAGATGGAGCATTATTCTGTCCAACACAGCATAATTGTGTGTGGTTTGTCCCTTCATCAGTTATTCTCCTCAGGATGGTCAGGCTATGATGCAATCCTGGCCACTTCACAGATGTATCAGACTACATGATGTCAGGACAGTTGTATTGACAAGCTACATGGTTGTCACACAGGCACTTTTGAGTTATCTACTGCACAGTTGATGTGTATGACAAAACACAGAGACATATTAGGTGTGCAAGTGCTATTTATTGATAGGTGTTGTAGTGCAAAATGTACATTGTCCATGTTTGCTGAGTCCGTTCTGGTGCATTCTTACATGGTGATCCTACAGAAGGGGTGTGGATGATGCTCCTGACATGCTGGGGTGATGTAATAGACAGTGCAGAGGGACAGGATTTGCCGAATAGTAGGAGAGAGACATTCACTGGCAATGCTGACAAGTCATACAGTGGTTAGCAGAACAGTCATTGAGTATAGTTGTAGTGAGACTGGCAATTGACAAAACGTAGGACCTTGGTCAAAGTAGGCCATGGTGCAGGGACTAGTGCTTCCGGGTACTCTTCCGTGAGAATGTGATCTGTTCCATGTCTTCTTCTTCTGATGTGTGTGTTGCCTGCTTTGTCCTTGTTGTTGTTGGTTGTGAAGGGGCAACACACACCTCAGTGTTAGAAGACGTGGAGTCAGACATCCCGGTGGCTGCTCCCTGTGAAGTTCTTAAGGGCAGTACTGCTGCAAGGAGGGCCTGCTGGTTTTTGAGAATAGCAGCTACATCACGATGGTAGGCAGCCAGGTCGGCCCTGAGGGAATCATGATTGCATTTGTGCATGCAGTGGAAAGTTTGGGGTGCAAGGTGTTGTGGCAACTCCCTCACTGCAGTGGTGAATTCCTTTATAGTTTCTTGTAGTCCTTGCAGTATGGATGTTAGGGCTTGCATAGCTGCTGCCTGATCTGCAGATGACATCATGCACGAGCGCACCCCCTCAAGGCTGGCTGCCATAGTTTGCATCCCCACCCGCACCTCCTTGGCCAGCTCCCGCTGTACTCCAACTACAGTTCTTTCAAAGCTGGTTCCAGTATCGTCAGAGTCCTCAGCTGTGTAGGAGCTGGCAGGTCTTGCAATTGGGGTGGTGGGTGGTTCTTCTGTGATGGCTGCTTGTTCTGTTCTCCTCCTTGTGACTGAAGGTGGGGTCTGGAGGGTTTCAAGGACCTTTTGGATGGTCTCCTGGGGAATGTTTATGGGCTCGTCATCTATGTCATCAGGGAAATCAGGGACAGGCATATCAGCAGGAGATCCATGTTCCTCTGCAATGAAACAGGGTACAATTAGTGTATCTGTGTTGTGACAATTTTGCCGTAATATGCAAGCCTTTGGATGAATTTACTTTGTGATCTTGTTTGGTATTGGTATCTGCTGTCCTTCATATGGGCATTGTTATAGGCCTATGGCCCACCTGTGTGTCACATGTATGATATAGAGTTATCAGACTTGTCTGCCTAATCGCCTCTAGGTGTTGCTTTGTACCAATTAGGGAATAGCCATCTTTTTGTCCTACTCGACCCTCCGTGTATATCTATTCTTATGGTGAGACCTTTCACTGGCTGTGGGTGTTGTGATTGCCCTGGCAGCACACTTGCCTCTCAGGACCTGCCCCAATCTCTGATTGTTCACATTGACCTAATTGTAATTGTTATGTGTCATATCCTATGCATGGCAATGTTACGATGTGATATGGATGTAGACATTGTTAATGTTTCCAGCTGATGTTGGGTAATGTGTGTTTAATTGGATTGCCCTGTTTATAGTATCAATTTCCTATTTGGTCCTCTGACTGTGCAGGTGTATTTCAGGGACCAGTTGCATGTGTCCCCTCCTCAATGTTGTTGTCTGAGCAGTATGACATTTGTGATGTTGCCTTGTTAGCCAGGCACGTGAAGGACCCTGACATATGCAGCATGTGTGTGTCCTTAGTGCTGTGTGGCTCCTATTGCTGTTTACTTTGGCTGATGTATGTGTCAACTATGGGCATTGACATTTGAGTGTACTGGTGCCTTTGTCTTATTTCTGGAGATTGTTGCAGATGTCATCCTCACCCCATAATTTAGGTATGTATGTTCCATGGGGAGGTTACTGCCATTGGCTACTATAGCTGCACAGAGATCAGAGGTGGTAGTGTCAACTGTTGTTGCAGTTACATTGCAGTTGTTGTTTTGGCTACTGGATTACTGATAGGGACCTAGTTGATGTAGGAGGTATGTTGGATGACGAGTGCCAGGATGTAAGTTTGACGTAGTGGCCTTCCCACCTGTCGAGGCTTTCCCTTAGCTCCATTGTTGTCATGACAGGAGGCCCCCATGGGACTGTTGTTGGTGTTGTGTAATGTCGTGCCCCAGCTTCTGTCTGTGCAGGGCATGCCCCCCTGCCGTGCCCCTTTACCCATGCCACTCCATATATATGCTGATTTACATGTATTGTGTAGTAGGTATTCCCCACCCCGGTTGCAGTTAACATTATTGCATTATAATTCCCCATGCGACTTACCCTGCATGTGCGTTGTCTCGTGGTAGTCTGCGCTGTCCTGTCCTTGAATCCCCGTGACGATCTCCTCAGGGATGACGGCTGTGACCATCTCCTCCATGTGGTCCAGGGCCTCCTGGTGTGCTGGACTCCCACCTCCAGTCTGCAGTGCTGCCTTCCTGTTCCTGGCCATTTTTTCCTTTGTCCTACGTTTGCAGTCATGCCAGCGTTTCTTACACTCGGTGACTGTCCTGCGTACTTCAGCCACACTGTTGATCTTGTCAACAATTTGTTGCCATATGGCCTCTCTCCTACTAATTGGCAACTTAGAGGTGATGAACAGTTGGTGCTGGTGTTCCGTCACCTCTTTAACCAGGATTTCCTGCTCCTCTGCACTGAAGCGACACTTTCTTTTTTTTCTATAAATGTCCTGGTTCCTGTATGGATCATCCTGGCTGGTTCCTGGTCTGCTGTCATCTTCCTGGGGTCTGTAGTGGCATCTGCGATCCATTTTGGCTCTCCTCTGCTGAAAGGGCAGTGTTCGCGGGTATTTTTGACGCTATTGCGTCAAAAAAAACGGCGCTTTCCGGGTTGCGCTGTCGTAAATCGACCCACAGTCATTTACGTCGCGTTAACGTCGTTTTCCTTTACGACTTGACGCCGCGATGTGCGTCCAAAAAAATAACTCCCACCTGTTGGTTGCGCCGCCGTGCGTCAAAGTATAAATTTGACGCCCACACGGCGCATCAAAATGGCGTTAGCCGGCGGTAAAATTTTGGACGCAAAACTGCGCCGGCGCAGCTTTGCGTCAAAAAGTATAAATATGGGCCTGTGTGACCACAGTGGGATGTATTGCAAGAGCTTTGCATGTCTCCTAGTTCAGCCTTGGCGGCTCTGCCTACAGCTACCTCTAGACAGCCTGGTTTCTAGACACTGCCTATATTTCACTAAGAAGGGATAACTGGACCTGGTATAAGGTATAAGTACCTTAGGTACCCACTACAAAACAGGCCAGCCTCCTACAGTCCACAACAGACCCCCTATCTTACTTTATTTCAGCCTTGGAGAGGTAGAGGTCCACAGGGCTGCGAAGGAGGGGGTGTACGCCCCCCATATTACACAATGTTTGTCCCGAGTGGGTGTCAGTCCATGGATCATGAGGGTCTGCAGGACCCCCTACTGTAATTAAAAGATTTTGCCCCGGGAAGGTTGGTGGTCCCACGGACATGGGGCGCACGGGCCCCCACATACCGTTTGATTTAAGCCCACGGGAGGTGGTGGTTCCCAGGGCATAAGAAAAGCCCACGAGGAGGGTGCACTTTATGTTCAATATGCCCCCCCTTGGCACCTGGCCCACCCAGGGGCTTTTGTAAAACAAGCACAGGAGACTGCTCTTGTTTTTTTTTTATTTTGCCACAAATTTGCATTGTCGTCAAAAATTCAATTTTTTGTAAAAGAAGTGCTTTTTTGCCCTTGACCCCAGCATTAATGCTAAGGGGTCAGGGTGTCTCTACCCTACCCCTTTTTTTTTTATCTTTTATTTCTGGGACTTAGCTGAAGTTGAGTCCTGGATGGCTACCAACACTTCCTGGTTGAAGTGTTGGCAGCCAATCAGAACTCTGCATGAGATCAGAAGTATTTGCGAAGCCATCATGTCTCTAGATATCTATATTTCTCTTTCTTTTAATATATCCAAAACTACTGAACAGATTTACACAAAATAACAAAGCACACTCTTTCTGGACCGAGAGCTACCTTCCTGCCAAATTTGGTGTAATTCTGTCTAGCGGTTCGGTTAGTCGTGTCTAAAATCCCTATTTGAATTAAAATGGGAAATCCCCTTTTTTCACCCCTTCTTATCTTGGTTCCTGCTTGACAGATCATCCTGAAACGTCTCAAGTGCACCAAGAATTATCACTTGCTCATGGTCCTAAAAAAATATATATATATATTTACAAAGTCATCAATTGGAAAGCATGGAAATTGGTACCCATGCTAGTGACTAATGTGGTTTTGATGTCATTTGTTGTCGTATATTTATATGCAGATTCCAAGTTTACAAGTTTAGGCAGACAGCAGCTCCTTTGTATTCAGAACCCTACAGCATCAGTAACACTCTGAATCTCTCACCTCAAATGTTTATTTTTCTACTAGAGTTTTAAAAATAGGATTAGCACAGTGCCATCCATGCCAAGCTAGGAAGTGAAGAACCATTTTGTCATTTTTCCAATAGAGTAAAGGAGCTGCTCTAAATCTGAAAGGGTATTGTCTTGATATATTTTCATAGTGAAAATTAGACAATGATACTGAAAACTTAGTTGAACAGCATTACACCAACTTTGGCAAAAAGTTAGATATTTATCTAAAAAGAGTGACTTATGTGAACTGGCACAAGTCTACTGAGAGGGTTTAGGGAAATTAAGGTTCATGAAATTAGCAATATCTAGAGCTGCTGGACTCCCTTGGGAAATCCTGTCAAAAAAAGAATTGTGGTTGGCTAGTCCCACAGGATACCCAGGGGCCCTAGAAATTTGAATATCTGGCCACAACATAAAGAAAAATGTGTAGGGCGGCAACGGGGCAGGATAAGGATCCCCTGATCCCCTAGTCTTTGTTGAGAAGGGTCCTGTGAGAACCAACATGGACCATGTGTGATCCTGTCCCCCACAGGACTCCAGCGGGACCCCCAAAAAAAAGGAAAATATGAGATGGAGGTCTGTGGCCAGTTGGACTCTCATGCATGCGTCCATATGCATCTTTCCAAAGGCTAGGTTCTGCGGCCAACTACATGCAATGTATGGGCGAAGACAGGATGTTTGATTGTCAATGGGGCAGCCAAACACCATCCTCCCTGCACCGGGCTTTCGAGCAGGTGGCTGCAGATGTTTCATATTAAGGTATTGCTTTGTATTAAAATGTTATCATGGCAGTTCCTGACAATCTTAGGAAATGTCTGCTGAACTAGCAAATATCTCTATATTTGACAGGTGCTCGAGCCTCAGTATGATGGGAGTAAAGTACACTACCACACCAACAGATTTACCTCTGTTTATCAAAGACTGGGTCAGGCTCTTGATCCCGAACAATAAAATGGAAACTAATCAGATGCATTCCTCCCAGGAAAAGGCCACAAAAGCACCACGCTCAAGGCTACCTTTAAAACCACCAATGCCTCTGCTTGCAGAACCAACAGGACAAAACAGAATACTGTATTCTCATCTCTGTTCAGCCGATGCTTTCCACCTTGCACCCAAAGCATAGCCAGCTGATTCATTGGCACGTTATCTCAACTTTTAGTGGACATTAGCATCAGCATAACTGTAAAGTACATGAAGCAGAGACAGCTACAACTGGTTTTGCTGCCAAGAACGCTTCTACCAACTACTGCAAACTGCAGCTGGATGAGCACCTAATCAAGTTTACTATTTCCATGCTTACCAACAACAATACAATGAAAGTAAGCACCAGTGACACCCATGCTCGTAATCCTGCTGCACTCTTGTAACCTCTGCAATTTTAACGAAAATATGAGTATGTGGATGTACAGTACCAGCATTAACCCATTCAGGTGATCTCCTGAACTGTAAAGATCTTAGCTTCTGTTTGAGCTTCATTCTGTTTGAGATTCATTCTGTTTTCGCAGTGACACAGAAGAAGCAAGAGCATGCAAATTGATGGAACCATAGCACCTGAAGAATAGCATCTGGTTGAAGACAACAAATGACATGTATGTGGGTAACATGACGGAGGCAACAATAAAATAACAATAAACTAAGGCCTATATTTATACTTTTTTTGCACCGCATTTGCGTCATTTTTGGATGCAAAAGCGGCACAAACTTACAAAATACAATTATATTTTGTAAGTTTGCACCTCTTTTGCATCAAAAAATGACGCAAATGTGTTGCAAAAAGAGTATAAATATGGGCCTAACAAATCTTACAAGACCAAAGGCAGTAGCAACTTTAGATGTTAAAGTACTACAACTCTACCATGTTGCTTTTATTAATATTATTCTATTATTATAAATGAACCAAAACTGAGTAAATATCATTCCATTATGTCAGCCAGATAACACCAGGAACAAGCTAAATACAAACAAACATGGCCAAATACCATCAAGACACTGCCAGGTGACAAATGCCTATTTGCAATGTCTGGAAGAAGGATGGAATGCGACCGATCAAAAAATATCTACTATGTAGCAATGGCTTAGGATGTTGAAGATGTTGTGCCCAATGTCTCACAGCTACAAAAAGATATGTATCTGCAGAAGAGGACTATTGAGGATTTGAAAAATAGAAATAAGAGAAACAATGTAAAACGTTTGGTATTGTAGAGGTGGCCGAAGGCTTGAATATGATTGTCTATTTACATTCCATCTCATCACAGATTAGTCATCTTAAACCTATGCAACCTTTAAGCATACAGCATGACGGAGGCAACACTAAAATTAGAATCAGCTAGGAGTCTTACAATACCAAAGGCAATAGCAACTTTAGATGTTAAAGTACTACAAATCTAGCATGTTGCTTTTATTATTATTATTATTATTATATTTGTGCACGATTGGGCCCAAAGTTGTCATCATTTTCATGAGTTAGGCCTCCAGACATAATTATGTTGTTTCTTCAGTCTACTAAACTAATTGAAATAGTGAAGGCTGCTAAACTACGAAAATCTCTTCTATGGTCCGGTTATACAGTCTTTCTTTCACAAGATGCATTCAATGCAACTACAGCCAGGCTAAAGCAATATTTGGATCTCTGACGTCAGCTTAAGGGTATAAATGCTGGATATGGGATGTTATATCTTTGTTTCTTCAAAGTAACGTAGAGAGACAGAACCACTGCTTATACTGATCCTGGTCCCCTGAAAGAATTTTTACAAAGTCATCAATCAGAAAGCATGGAAATTGGTACCCATGCTACTGGCTAATGTAGTTTTGATATCATCTATATAATCTTTCCTTGACATTGTTGTTTAGAGCGCTGTTTTAAATATTTCTACATTCCACTATTACTCCCTTTCAGTATCTCTCAGCAGATATGTGTTTGCATTTCATCCCATCCCTACATGTTGTCCAGTCATTGTGTTTAATGGATTGTCCTTGTTCGATTTTGTTGATGTCATCTACAGATCTTTTGTCCTATATGTAGGTAAGTGATGAGAGTTCCTTTGTGATCCTTCTTATGCTCTTTTATGTTATATTCATTTTCGTTAAATATTACATTTTTCTTTTTTATGTTTTGCTATTGTTTAGTATTTTGCCGATAATGTTTTAAACCATGTTTAGCCGGGTTTGGAGTATCCCCACCTCCCTACACCTGGTTAGCCATGTATCCATTGGACCTCTTTTTTTTGGTCACCTTATTTGTTCTTGCTTTCTTTCTGGACATTGTTGTCTATCTTTTTCCGAGATTTATGTGTCATACTTTTCCATGTTCATTTCTCTTTCTTCTCTCATTTACCTCTCTTCCTTCATTTCCCTTTCTTTGAATCTTTCTGGTTACCTCAGACAGTTCGAATACCCCACACCTGAAACACATACTCACACTATACACACCTGTTCACTGCACCATAATACACTCCCCCTCACACCCCTTCAAACCCTTGTGAATACTACCACGACCCAGAGACACACAACCCTACTAACCACTGCACATTGAGCATTGATTGTACTCGGTACACGCACCTCCACAACATGTCACACCACAAGCACCCACGCTTCACTGACAATGAGTTGCGAGTCATGGTGGACGAGATCGTCAGAGTAGAGCCACAACTGATGGGAGCACAACTCCAGCAAACATCTATGGCCAGGAAAACAGAGCTATGGTAGAGGATCGTCGACAGGGTAAGCGCAGTCTGCAGCTACCCACGCACAAGGGAGGACATCAGAAAGAGGTGAAACGACCTCAGGGGGAAGGCACGTTCCATGTGATTCAGGCACAACATTACCCTCAACAAGACTGACGGTGGACCCCCACCTACTTCCCTTGACTTGACATGTCTTGAGGACGACAAATTGCCAGGGCCATTTGTGGAGACTGGCCAGTCCTCCCCCAGCAGCCCCAACATGGATACCCCAGACTCACCCCATGTGGCTACAACACCTCAGCAAGCCCCACCTCCTCAAACCTGTGTCTCAGGGACTACTCAATTAGATGTGTTCCCCACAGTACCGGGGCCTGAGTCATGGGCACCCATCCCAGACAATGAAGGCCCTGGTGCTACTGGGAGTGGGCACACTGTGCTATGTGCATAGGCACAGGGGGCAGGGCTAGTGCGAGGGGATCTGTAGTCCAAGGGAGGGGGCAGCAACAACATTAGACTGGACAGAAGGTCCTCACACAAGTTCTGGGTGCATACCACCAAACCCAAGACACCATGGCCCTGATCCTCACTACCATGCAGGAGACCCATAGGCTTCAGAAGAAAAACCATCAGGAAGCCATGCAGCAGTGGTAAACCCACAATGCCACCATGGCCTCCATAGCAGGGGTGCTGACGGAACTTACCACCATCCAGCGTCAGTCCACCTCCCACCAGCAGGCCCCTACCACTAGGTAGATCACATCTGAGCCTTCCATCAGCCTCAGCCAATGGAATGGAGGCCCTGCCACAGGACACGCAGGACACCAGCACCCCTTCCCCTGTAGCTGAGGAGCCCCCATGCAAGCGAGGACATCCATCCAGACATCCAGCCTCCACTGCTGCCAAGACCAAGACCACTGCCAGGAAGTGAGCCACTTCTGGACATACCTATTTGTGTGTCACAGCGACACCCTGTTGATTGTCCACTGTCATAACTCCCTTTTCACATGGCCATCATACTGGACTTCGACTCCCCAAAAGTGGGCTAAGTACTCTGATGATCCCACTTGCCATGACCACACTCATCAGCCCTTGCACTTGTATAATTAAAATAAATAACTTTAAGTACAGTTTCTGCCTACATCTTTATCTATCATGAGTACAAAATATACAGCCATGACATGTGTAACAGACAAACCATTGTCCTACCAATGTATGTGACAGTGCCAGAAGGGGGAGCAATCATTTATAAGTTCTGTAATACAGATAACAGCACCACATCTAAAGTAATGGCTTCACCCAATACCCACATTGAACACATAACCCTGGTAGCATCCGTGCAAACAGCAAACATTGCTACTGGTTGCATAGCATGGCTTCTACACAAACCTCTGGAATCAGCTGCATCCTCATCATCCTCATCCTCATCACTCCCCATGTACCCTTCATCAGCCACTGGCACAGCTGCACCCTCCTCAGCATCCAGTAATGGGATGTGACGCATGAAAGCCAAATTGTGTTACATGCAGCACACTACAATGATCTGGCACACTTTCGCTGGTCTGTACAGTTGGGCCCCTCCAGTCAGGTGCAGGCACCAGAATCTGGCTTTCAGCACTCCAAAGGTGCGTTCGATGACCCTTCGGGTCCTACCATGGGCCTCATTGAAGCGTTTTTCTGCTGCAGTAGTAGGATGCCTGAGAGGTGTCAGTAGCCGTGGCAAGCTGGGATAACCAGAGTCACCTGTGTGCACAGAGGTAATAGGCATATTGAAAACTGTAGGTAAATCTGGAAGATGGTGTAGAGTGTTCAGAATACAGAGGCACACATATGACATGTTACATACCGATGAGCGGGGCACGATCCCTTTGCAGTGGTGCCATCAGATGTGGAATGCTGCTGTTCCGCAGAATGTAGGCATCATGCACTGAACCTGGGAACCGGGCAGTCACTTGTGTGATGTAGAGGTTTGCACGACATACCATCTGAACATTCGGGCCGTGCTAGAAACTTTGACAAGGGGCTACATATCCCAGACTGCCTTGTGGCCCCAGGAGGCACCAATTTTCTCCAGCACCTGCACTCATTTGACCAGACCAACGAGCGCTATAAAGAGCGTGGGGGCAAACCGCAGTGTGGGATGTGCTATAAACTTTGAAAAGGGACTACATATCCCAGACTACTTCGTGGCCCCGGGAGGCTGACATTTTCTCCAGCACCTGACCCCACTTGACCAGACCAATCAGTGCTGTAAAGCGTGTGGGGGCACACCGTAGCGCGGGACACGATAGAAACTTTGACAAGGGACTACATACCCCAGACTGCTTTGTGGCCCCAGGAGGCGGGCATTTTCTCCAGCACCTGCACCCACTTGACGAGACCATTGAGCGCTATGAAGCACGTAGAAGCATACCGCAGCGCAGGACGTGCCCAGGCCAAGCCTCTCGGAGCCCGAAGGAAGTTGGGCTGGGCCACTTCCTAACATTCACTTTTAAACAGACTTTGTAAGTGTTTCTGTATTTTTATAGACTCTGGGGATGGCCATATTGTCTTACACTATCCCTAAGGGATCACCCTCTGGCGAAAGTAATTGTGATGGGTAAAAGGAAAGCGAACAAGGGTGGGTCTGGGGTGGCACACAGTAAAAAACATAAACAGCAGAAGCATGCAGCAAGTAACTGCGTAATGGATGGGATGGATAATCTCCTGGTAGACTGTGAGTATATTTTGACCTCCTCTCCGGATAGAGCCCTATTAAGGTATGCAGAGCGAGTGTTCCCCAGCAAGGCCAAGACAGGGTCTTAGGGAAATCCCAGAGATGTTAAAAAAATGTGGGGCACCGGCTTTAACTCGTACGAGCAGGGCAAAACGAGAAATGCTGTTACTCACTCACCATTGTCACCAGCGAAAACGCCTCCACCTACTGGAAGCGAGGTCCTTCATTGCATCAATCACTTCAGTCCTCCAATTGATATATCACACGACGATCCTGACCTAAGTCTATTGCTGGGTGGGATAGCAGACAAAGGTGCAACAGACACAAGCCCCGATCTGCCTAATGCTCACTACATCTCATGCATAAAAGATCTAAAGGATGAGGTATCTGAGCTCAAATCTATGAGTAATTCCTTAATTACAATGGTGAAACAGCTAATATCTGTAGATGTGACATCCAGCAGGGACCACAACAGTAGCACCACCCTTAATCCCCCAGGTCCCTCACCATTTTCGACCAAATTCACCTCGAACACCAGTAACAATATTTGCAATTACTCCACTCCCCCAGCTGCTGCCAGCCTGGTGCCCCGCACTGGGCATCCTTTATCAGGCAGTGGGATCAAAGACTCTCGCCAGGCACCCACACACAAATACCTGAATATGGGTGACAAACCAAAACTTCACCATCAATTGCTTAGACCAGTGAAAGATAAAGCTCCAAATTATGTTGGACACTCGGCTGCTAATCAGGCTAATTCTAACAACACTATCCTAATGGTTAATGTCCCCAAATTATAACTGCCAGCCCATAGCGAAGGGGGAGATTCTGTGAGAAACAAGGCGATCCATTGGATCCGTCATGTGAGGGGCTCTTACTCTATAAAATGCAAGGACATAATTCATGCAGTTAGAAGGCCAGATCCGGTCACCTGTCTTGACACATTTGAGCTGACACTTAGGGTTAGGAGCTTGGTTGACAATCTGGTGGCCTTAGATGCAAGGACAAGCGCACCAGGTTACTCACACATTCAGTTTAAGTATCCCAGTTCCCCCCTGAGTGACAGGGCCGGGTTCACCAACCATTTGCAGGCATTTCTTCTACTCTAGATTAGAATGATTGACTCGGTGCACCACCGACATCCCTGCTGATTTACTATACCTTCCATGCAACATACCTACTCCTGGCCTGACTGATTCTTCTACTGCTGACTCTAAAAACATCCTCAGATCCAATCTATTGATTCTTGACCACTTGGTCAATTATGAAAGTACTGTTCCTGAGAGGAAGACAAGGATAGCATTCTTGAAAGTGGCAGGTTTACTGTCTAAGGTGGTAATAGCAGACTGGTGTGATTTTGTTAATAGCTTTACTGTAGTCTGTACAAGAAACATGGGCAGTAAACCCAATCCACCTAAACGGTTTTAGAACCTATCATACCCCGGCGGAACCATCTAACTCTGGGAGAGCAAAGGGGGGGGACCTGTACCTACGTTTCAAACACCCTGAGAACAGCTAATATATCTATGCTGGCTCCGCAACCCTATCATCATAACGTCGTTGTTGAAATATCAGCAACATGGGTGCTGGCCTTAATTAACTTCTATAACAACATCCCGAAAGCTGATTTAAAAACTGCCTTGACTCTACTAAAAAGGGATTTTGAAGCTCTCAGGAATAGAAAATTCCAGGATTTGGTATTTCTATGAGGGGACATTTCAATACCGAAGTTTGAACTAGGGCTTCAGAAAAGGTCTGCGGTTTAAGTGAAAGGGGGAACGCTGGGCACTCACATCTTACTCACTGCACCTGTGGAGAACAATTGAATGATCTCATATTCAGTATTGACCTTGCATTCTGTAACGAGATTTTCTGCCCTCCAATCACATTTGCAACTATGTTCAGTGGCCAAGTGATAAACTCAGTGATAGATTACATGTTGGTCATGAACAGACACGCCGCAAGGGCAGAAAATGTTATTACCCACACAATTGCATGCAGCAACCGCTACCCCCTGAGCATAGACCTGGATATGGCATCAAGGGATTTTTTATCCCAAGCGCCACTCCTCAACTATTGTACATTGCGAGCTATGGACATTAACAGGCTCGACAGATATACCTTGTGCTGGTCATTGATTGATCCCCAAGAGTTTCTAAAAAAGTTGATCTGTGGTTGTACGCAGGCTTTTGAAAGTTGTCTAGAACTGGGTTCTGACCTTGAGGATATCATTGAGATTTTCCAAAAGATTGCTGGGGATGTTAAGGAGGGACTAGTAATTACAAGTAGGGACAGCAACAACAACAGGATGAGAGGGTGGTTTGATGAACATTGTACCAAGGCCCATAAAAACGCTGAAATTAGCACTACAAAAAAGGCCACGCTGCAAAAACGAAGTCAGGGCTGCTAAGAAAAACTATAAGCATGTTTTAATGCAGAGGAAAACAGTATTAAAAGAATATCTATGGGACAAACTGCATGAAGCAAGCACTAGTAAAGACCCTGCAGCTTTTTGGCGGGTAATTATATCACCCTACCTCTAGCCTGATACCGGACCACGCTTTGAAATTACTATTAGTGAGGGAGACTGGATTAGTCGCTTTTCCAATATTTATTCCAATCCTATTAACAGGTTAAGGCTGACAGTAGATGTTGCGACTGATAGCGATTCTTTTGCCCCCGTTACTTTCCCTATCAAGCTGGCATTTACCTTGGATGAAATCATTGCTGCCCTAAATGCAAGCAAAGCCGGCAAGGTGCCAGGTCCGGACTTTATCCCTGTAGATCTGTTTAAAGCCAACACGACCCTCTGGGGGTCACTGCTTACTCAAGTCCTGAATGCATGTTGTCAAGTTGACCTACTGAAATCTTGGAGGGAATCAATCATTGTCCCAATCTTCAAAAAGGGAGATAGACATGGCCCCACTTGTTACCATCCTATCTCTCTCCTAGATTTGATGATGAAAGTGGCAGGTCGTGTAATCTAAAACAGACTACAGAAATGGGCCCCGGACAAGAATGTCTTATCGGACTTACAGTACGGGTTCCGGGAGGAAGTAGGAACTGTAGAACAGAGTCTGAACCTAAGCATGCTGATTGAGAAATACACTACTATCAAACAAGGGAGAGTGAACCTGGTCTGTGTTGATTTAACTGCTGCCGTTGACTGCGTAATTGATAGCAAATTGTGGGCAATCATGGGGAACATGGGGTGGACCTACCAATCATACAATTTCTCATGGAAACATATCATGGATGTAGCGCCAGAGTGCCATATGGACTAAAGGTTGAATGTACCCAGCCTTTTGGCATAGATAGGGGCGTAAGGCAGGGTTGTGTTCTGGCACCCTTTCTCTTTTCCTTATACATTAATGGTCTGGGTAATGTACTATCTGTGAATTGTAACAACAAGCTCCAATTAGGGTCCTGGCCCGTTCCTGCCATTTTATACACTGATGATGCTGTCCTAATGGCGTGAAGCCCTCTTGCACTGCAACAGTTACTAACATGCTTTGTGTCCTGTATGGAGGAACTGGGGCTATTAGTCAATAAAAGCAAGACATTTGCTATGAGATGTGGGAAAGTGTTTCGGAAAACCCCCAGCCTCATGATAAAAGATACTAAAAGTGATTACATTACGTCCTTTTCCTACCTGGGGATCATGTTTAGTGTAAAAGCGACATGGCAGATGGCAATTAGAACCAGAGGGCTACACTTCCAGGGGATTTCAATGCCAAACTGAGAGATATATCCATCTCAGTGGATTCTCCCTTTGATCCCTCTAGTAGGGAAATCAATCAAATGGGGCTGAAACCGAAGGGACGGCACCTATATGCCCTCCTTTTGGCGCACAACTTGGTTACCCACAAATCCTGCCCAGATATTGCCGTGGCACCAACTTTTATTGGCCGGGGCTATAGCTCCACAGTTGATTACATATTCATTTCCCAGAATCTCTTACCCCCGACCAATGGGCTTGAAGTGATTCCCTCAATTTTCAGTGACCATAACCTCTTGCCGATCCGTCTTAAAGTGCCCTCCCAGACTAACCCGAGAGGACTTGCTCCTAGTCTAAAACTAGGGACAAAGGACAATGGTAGGAGGGCAGTTTGGCACTCAGCAAATCTGTTGTTTATTATGGACCAGGTGCAAACCTCTCCCCCATCACTGCAAACATTAAGTCAAATAAGCAATAAGCAGTGGGGACCCTGTCATTTACCTAACAGGTTTTGCTGAGCTCACATCTTATATTAGGTAACTCATGAGTCAACCAATTAAAAATGTCCCTTTGACTGGCTGCCCGGGGTTTGATATATCGTGTAGGGTAGCCAGTGCCTCTGTGCTCCAGGCGCTTAGCCAAAATCCTAGAGACAAAGCCACTGTCATTGCTTGTAGAAAGGCATATGGCCAGTCAGTAAAACAGCAGAAGGCTGAAGTTAAGATAGAGCAGTGGGAAACTATAATAGAAGTCTCTAAAAAGGACTCCCAGGCATTTTAGAGGGTAGTCTGGGCTGGCCTCTCAGATGGGAAACTGCCAGAAGCAATTACATTGCATATCCTTCCGATGCTTGGGTTGGCCATTTTTCATGTATCTATGGGGCAAACAAGGTAAGGGGTCAATCTGTAAAGATAACTTTGCCCTTGAACCCTGGTTCCCTCTTTTTAGAGAGTTAGGTCCTAAAGGCAATTCATGACAGTCTCCCAAATAAGGCCCCCGGTCCAGATGGGATCCCGGTGGACCTTTCCATAAAATACCCAGAGTTTTGGGCCCCTTTGTTGACTAGAATTTTTAATATGGGATGCAGGGTTGGACCCCTTATATTGTGGCAAACATCTGAAGTGGTTCCAATTTTTTAAAAAGGCAATACCCTAGACCCTAGGTGTTATCGACCAATCTCGCTGCTCGACTCCTCCTCAAGATTAATGGGGAGGGTGGTTTTGGAACCTTTGATCTCCTGGGTGCAGGAGAACATTTTTATTTCTTGGGCCCATTATGGTTTCAGGAAAGGTCTGGGCACTATTGAGCAGTTCCTGAACCTTTACCTTCTTAAGGCCAAGTACAAGTATGTGAGAAGTGGGTCCATTCACTTGGCCTTAATGGACTTGTCTAGCGCGTTCGATTATGTTAATAGGGAAAAGCTCTGGGCAATTCTTCTAAACATAGGTCTTGATGACGGCCTAGTAGATCTTTTGAGACTCCTTAACCAGGGCCAGAGGACATAAATAAGGTATGGGTTGAATGGCGAGACCACCTCCCATTTTATTGTAAGTGGGGGTGCTCACAGGGGATGCGTCCTCTCCCCCATTCTATTTCTTTTATACTTTAATGACCTAGGGAAAACCTTGGTTTCTTCAGGAGCTGATGTGCCCTGCATTCACAATAATGCCATTCCAGCCCTACTGTATGCGGATGATGCAGTCTTACTGGCGAGGACTGCAAATGGGCTCAAACTGCTAGTGGATAGTTTTGTTGAGTTCATGAAAAATTTAGACCTGAAAACCAACTGCTCGAAGACCTTTGTAATGGTTTGTGGCCCTACAAATACCAAGGCATGCCCTATCGGATAGGAGAACGAACTTTAACAAAAGTAGGTTCCTTCTCCAGTTCACATGGCTTTATTCGGTTACTTTCAACCATAAAAGCAAAAAACAACATTCAAATACAATTTTTTGATAAAAAGGGTGAGAATAAAATAGAATAATACATGTTCAGCCTTAAAACACATAAAATTACTTTCTTTCAAAATGCTCCTGACCCCCTAGTACCTATCATTTAAATTAGACATGGGTTTTATTTCAGTCTTAGGTGCATAGTTAAAACTTAACAGCACAAGATAGACGGAAAGAAGTATCTCTCATCATGATCCTTAAGGCAGCCATGCAATGTCTCATCCCCATATTTCTGCACACGGGTCGTAACCACTTCTGTCGCACAATCATATATGCGGGGCATATAAACATAAAATGTACAATAGATTCTGAAGTGTGAATGCAACTAGGACAAAGATCAGAACTTGGAGTCAAGCTCCGTGTACTACCATAAGATTTAAGAGGCAGACAACCATATCTGAACTGAATATACAAACTCTTACTTAGTGGATCATGAATTGTATCCATAAATGGTTCAAGATACGGATACCATTTGAAATCAAAAAATTGTAAAGTCAATCTGCGGTGTGTTGAACACAGCAGGTAGTTTTCCCTGACATTCATCCAGTAAACAGTTTTCAAATGGTTCTTCTGATCCTTCCTTATACTCTCTGGATGGCTCCAAAACTCCCTAAGACCCAATCTATAAAACCATTTTGAGATGTGATTAAACCAAGGAATGGTAAGTACATTAGGTCTATCTAGGATGTCTTGAATAGACTCCTTATATGTGGATAGCTCAAGGGTGGTCCATACGCGGACCCAGAAAAGCAATGGCCATAGGGCAATTACATCTGAGATGCATGAAAGACCAAGGTCCCAGAACATTGGCAGCAGTGGAGTATTACGAGGACAAGCCAAAGTTGACCTTACAAAGTTGTTTTCCCCCACTGCAAGCTTGCCAGTGTTCGAGGACCCCCAGATTTCTGCCCCATAGACCGAAGCACTCTGCGCCTTAGCTCAGTAGATTTTAATGGTTGGGGTAATCACTCTCTCAGAGGTAGACTTGTGGAAACATAGAATAGCCCCAGATCTCTGGGCCAAAAGAGCTAAACTTTTATCGATTTGGGCCCCCCAATGCTGATTATTGCTAATTTTCACCCCCAGATAGTCTATGGAGCTTACCATGCCTAGGGGGGTACCATTGTAAACAATGGAATATCTCTTAGTGGGGCCACAACCCAGGGTCATAAGTTTAGTTTTGCTATGATTAAGCTCAAGTCCATAATCACCACAAAACGAACTAAACTTATCCACAAGTACCTGAAGACCCATAGGAGTTCTAGAGATCAGGAGGGAATCGTCAGCAAATAGCAAAATTGGAATTTTGTGGTTATTCAGGGTTGGAGCATCGTTTTGGCAGTTGGTAACAACTTGCACCACCTCGTTGATAAACAATGTAAATAGAGTTGGGGCAAGAACACAGCCCTGGGGCACTCCTCTCCTAATATCTATTTTGTCGGTGAGTTCCCCCCGATTACTCCATCTAACTTGTGCAAATGTTTTTTCATGTAGCCTTTGAATTAAATGCACTAAGTTTCCTGGGATACCGATTTTGTTTAATACTCCCCACAGTTTCTCTCTTGGAACAAAATCGAACGCAGATCTTAGATCTACAAAAGCAACATAGAGTTTTTGCTTAGATAGGGTGACGTACTTCCAAAATAGTAATGACAGCCTTAAGACTTGGTCCATGGTGTTAGTTTTAGGCCGAAAACCGGCCTGTAAAGGGGATAAGATTTGACTATCTTGGATCCAATCGGTAAGCCTATCTAAGACTTGCTTAGCAAAAGTCTTTTGAAGGATATCAATAAGGCTGATTGGTCGATAATTTGCAGGTGAACCTACATCACCCTTTTTATGAATCGGGATTATTTCTGCACCACGCCAAGAATCTGGAATAGGGCTACCAGCTGCTATGGCATTAGACAATAAATTTATGTACCATGCCCATATCTTTGGTTCTGATTTAAACAGGTCCCCTGGAATCTTATCTGGTCCAGGAGCTTTAGCTGGCCTCAGAGAATTAATTGCAGCTGTTGTTTCGGCTAATGTAAAAACAATACTCTCAGTTGTAGTCTTGGTAACAGCCCAACACTCATCATATCCAGGGACCTCCAGAGCTTGCGGTACAGGCAGGGCATAAATTCCAGAAAAATGAGACACCCATCTTTTGGGCTGAATATACATACCAATAACATCATTACCCCCTTTCGAACTGGAGGCCAACAGCCACCAGAAGGAACTGTCATCTTGATGTTTGACTGCTTCAAGCAGCTTCTGCCAAATCTCATTGTCCCAATCTTTTTTTGCTTGTTTCAGGGCCTTAACATACCTACATCCGGCATCTTTAATAGCCTCTTGGGTAGAGTTTTTTACAGCCTTGTTTAAGTTAGATCTTGCTCGCACACAGTCCTGATTATACCAATCCCTACGAGGGATGTCAACAGGTCTCGGTTTAGAAGGAATTTACCTATAGAAAATACCCTGTAAGGAATCCACCATTTTGTTGTGGATAGCCATAATGGGAATATCAGGGGCCTCTTGTTCCT
Source organism: Pleurodeles waltl (assembly GCF_031143425.1). Lineage (NCBI taxonomy): Eukaryota > Metazoa > Chordata > Amphibia > Caudata > Salamandridae > Pleurodeles > Pleurodeles waltl. The sequence goes on from NC_090447.1 coordinate 629,053,963, forward strand.
CGTAATCTGCGAAAAGTTTTAAAAATGATGAATAAATTTCCCTAATCAAGTACGGGTTGGATTCAACCTTCGGCCAGCAGACCCGAGAACGTCTATGATTCAGGCAGGGGAGTGGGACATTAGTGATCGTTGTATGCTGGACTCTTGCAAATGCATAGTTGTTCAGTACAAGGCACAGAGGATTATGATCACTATCAAGGCGAGGTAATATTTCCATGTCCAGTGAACTTGACCATAGCCTAATGTCCACCACAATATAATCAATAGTACTAAAGGAGAGCCCTCGCTTGAAAGTAATAGCTCGCTCTGGATCAGATTTAGTGCGGCCGTTACATTCTCTCAGGCCATGTTTCAGACAAAGGGAAGACAACTGAGATGCAACACAGGAAGCAGGCAAAGGCACCATCTCCTTAGATTGGGGAATACCCCAATATTCGTCCTCCTCAGTAGTCAGATTACTGATGGTATTGTCCAGCACAAAAGAACAATTGAAGTCACCTGCTATAATCAGAAGGTCTGAAGAGTCCAAAAGCTCTATATAATCCGTCAGCTGGGTGAGAACAGTTGATTCTGACCCACAGGGAACGGATCTTGCATAAGTATTCAGAACTATCATCCTAAATCCAGGTCGGAATGTGAGTTGTACACACAGCAAATCATAGGAATTAAACATTATCATGGAGTGGTCACATTCTAGCTTATTATTCAACAAATCATTAACCCTCCTATCTGTCATCCAAAGCCACTAAAGGCAGGTTGGGCAGCAGAAAAATAGGTTGTAAAGCCTTGTATGGATATCTGTTCTGCAGTCCAAGTTTCCTGAAAAAGACAGATATCTTGTTTATTAACAAAGCTTACCCATTCCGGATCACCCAACTTTGACTTAATTCCTGCAACATTCCAAGATCTAAAATTGATTTTGGGAGGCGTAGATATTAACTTGGTTCTCAATAGGGAGGCAGTAGATGGAGTCCCTATAGGTTGACGCTCATCGATTACTATTTTAGGAGGTACTGTGCAGGGGGCAATCAGTCAGTCCAATTCAGAAAGTGAGGGGGAAGGATTCTCAGATTTAGATGGTAAAGAGTTCTCTGAAGGAGAAATAACCCCAGCAACAATAGTTCCAGATGTACAGCATCCTCTGCATAGCGGGACCCCAGGCCGCTGACTACCAAGTCTGAGATTCGATTCCCTACCTGTACTTAATGTACCTGTCCGTGTGTTGAAGGCCAGGAGATCATTGACTAGACTACTATCATTAAAGAGAATCGAAATAAAATCAAATTACGACCCCAACTGATTATATCTGCGGACCTCACATATATCGGACCAGATAACAGAGAGGCAATTCCTCTGGGAACGTATCCAATGAATAACTTTGTTAATTAGAGAGTCACTCGACTCTCTATTGCCCTGAGGTAGCTTTGGCACCCTAGTCAAATATATGATGGCATCTTCCCTCCTCCTTCTTGGCCTTCCCTTGAAGTCATGTGTCTGTGAAAATGTCGAATAATCAGGGTGTGTAACTGAAAGGGGACTAACACGAAAACTTGCTGCAGAGGGCGTTCTTCCTGAATTTAACTGAGAAGTTTTTGGACAAGGAATACCTATATTCCCCCGTCCAGAGGTGTATCCAAACTTGTTTACACCTAATTTTGTAACTCGCTCATTGATGGTAGAAACGGTCTGACAGACAGACCTGCCATGCCTTGGAGAGCTGCCATTACTTCCCCTAGCGATATTATATGTAGAAAGAGAAGTTGTTTTGTCACCTAAGGTAAAGAGACTAGACTTTTTGGATTTCATCAATGGATCAGAGGAAGGAACAGACTCATACGGCACAATGCAATTACAACCAGGCTTTTGATCATAGAGTCCAGAGATTTTGTTCATCAGAGATACCAACAGACACTTAACATCATCTAATTTCTGAGAAATGGTAGCTAACTGAGAAGCTTCATTGCTGCCCATCTTTTTATCCAGAATATCCTTGTCAGTTCCTTCCACGAATAAAGTTTGTGAGTGTCCAGGATTTACAGAATTAGAGGACAAAACCGAAAACCTATTTGAACAAGGAATGGTAATAAGAGGCGGAGACATGCACCTCAAAGAAGGGGCACCTTCCACAGGCAAGCATCCATTTGTTTCCACCAATGATGGTGAGATCTCCAAAAGTGAAGGAATTGCAACCTGGGAATGAGGAGGAGGGTGCAAATCCGCCTTAATCTCTACTCTCTGCATCTGTGTTTTTTTCTTAAAGAGTTCAGGAATCTTTTTGGAAGGAATAATTTCCGGAATGGAAGGGCCAGTAATGGAAGGACTCCTCAGTATTGCCTCAACCTCTTCAAACAGTGAATCAATTGTTTTAAGTTGCTGTAGATTTGTGGTAAAACATCCCTCCACTTTCCCAACAGGACGTTTTTTGGGCTTTTTCACCCGAGAGTGGGATACTGATACATCATCGGCCTTCCGCTTCCCCATGTCGTCTTGCCAATAGCCAAGCTAGATGATTCCAAACCGTCTGGAAAAGATAGCCCAGCCCTGTTTCCTGCTATCAGGTGCAAATGGTATCAGAGGGAGAAGAAGCCCCTGGGAGCAAGGGATGATAAAGACCTGCTCCACTGGCCCCTTTAATGCCGGTTGATGCTCGTAGTCAAATAAAACTAATCAGACTAAACAAACAAAATTCCTTAATCCTCTAAACCAAGACCAATAGCTAAACAGACAAGTCATTAGGGGGTGGCCCAGCCCAGTCTCCTCCTGGCGATGACAGGCACAAGACGGGCCCGCCCTTGGCG